>NC_053389.1:482975063-483275063 GCF_905171765.1 Bufo bufo
CTACTCTCTTCATCAGTGAGTGGGGACTACCCATTCCATACTGGTTTATATAGGGCATGTATTTCAATTCCATCCAATTAGATTTAATTTACCTGGGATACTGGAAAAAATCTTAGATCTGGATTGGCTGATCTATCAACAATATACCTAACATGTAGTTCATACTTACTTACTTAATAAAATATTAAATATACAGTACAGACCAAAAGTTTGGACACACCTTCTCATTCAAAGAGTTTTCTTTATTTCCATGACTATGAAGGCATCAAAACTATGAATTAACACATGTGGAATTATATACATAACAAACAAGTGTGAAACAACTGAAAATATGTCATATTCTAGGTTCTTCAAAGTAGCCACCTTTTGCTTTGATTACTGCTTTGCACACTCTTGGCATTCTCTTGATGAGCTTCAAGAGGTAGTCCCCTGAAATGGTCTTCCAACAGTCTTGAAGGAGTTCCCAGAGATGCTTAGCACTTGTTGGCCCTTTTGCCTTCATTCTGCGGTCCAGCTCACCCCAAACCATCCGATTGAGTTCAGGTCCGGTGACTGTGGAGGCCAGGTCATTATCACTCTCCTTAATGGTCAAATAGCCCTTACTTTCAAAGTTTTCGCAATTTTTCGGCTGACTGACTGACCTTCATTTCTTAAAGTAATGATGGCCACTCGTTTTTCTTTACTTAGCTGCTTTTTTCTTGCCATAATACAAATTCTAACAGTCTATTCAGTAGGACTATCAGCTGTGTATCCACCTGACTTCTCCTCAACGCAACTGATGGTCCCAACCCCATTTATAAGGCAAGAAATCCCACTTATTAAACCTGACAGGGCACACCTGTGAAGTGAAAACCATTTCAGGGGACTACCTCTTGAAGCTCATCAAGAGAATGCCAAGAGTGTGCAAAGCAGTAATCAAAGCAAAAGGTGGCTACTTTTAAGAACCTAGAATATGACATATTTTCAGTTGTTTCACACTTGTTTGTTATGTATATAATTCCACATGTGTTAATTCATAGTTTTGATGCCTTCAGTGTGAATCTACAATTTTCATAGTCATGAAAATAAAGAAAACTCTTTGAATGAGAAGGTGTGTCCAAACTTTTGGTCTGTACTGTATGTTTAAAAATATGTTTAAAAATATGTTTAAAAATATAAAAATATGTAAGGAGATAAAGTGCTGAAGTGGTGGGAGTATTTCTTTTATATGCGGTTTCTTGCAATTATCAATTCTCATACGATATTCTGTGATTCATCAATAAATATAATTTTGGAGATATATCCATTTCAAATTATAATAAAGATATAATCAAACAAAAAGGGTAGGTATAATTTTTACTGTTTTATATTTTTGTATATGTTTGTGATTCATGGGTTTTTATCCTTTTTAGGTATACATCAATTCCAAGAAGTTGTGAAAGCATGGGAACCCTTCACCAAGGGAAAACCCAGATGATTATAATAACAGTCGGGTTATCGGTCGGTAAGTGGAACCCACCCAAAATTATCACAGAAAACCGAAGAGTTCAAATTCAGTGTTGAGACCCTTAGGTATGATGGAATCAAATTCAAATATCCTCCTCGATTCTAATAGGGACATTTGCTCACATGGTTGCCGCCCCTCCAATTTCTGTCCACTTTCTCTATTGCTGCAAATTTGAACCCTTTTGGGTCTTGATTGTGGGCTAATTTAAAATGGTTTGATAGTGTATGATTGGTAAATCCCTTTTTGATGTTTGCTATGTGTTCTGAGACATGTTTTTTCAAGGTCCTCTTTGTCCTGCCTACATATAATTTTTGACATGGACATTCCAATACATATATTACATCTGTTGAGCTGCAAGTTAAAAAATCCTTTATTTTATGTTTATGAGAATTGTATTTGGATACAATTTCCAAGGTTTTCTTTGGGAATGATGCAGTAATACAGTTTTGGCACTTGCTGCATCTAAAGAAACCTATTAGTTTCACCCATTCTTGGACAGTCAGATTTTTATCTTTTGGTTGTTTAATTGTTGGTGCAATTCTTAGACCTAAATTCGGAGCCTTTGTGAATGTTATTTTTGGTTTCGCAGGGATTAAGGTCCCTAATATTTTATAGTTTTGTACATGATGCCAGTGCTTGTTAATTATATTTTTTATTTTTTTATATTCTGCATTATACGATAGAATGATTCTCAATTGGTCTTCTTCCTGTGTATTTCTATTTTCTTATTTCTTTATAAAAAAAAAAATTCTGTCCATTTCCCATACTTTGTTTAATGAGGTGTTTACTACTGTTTCTGGGTACTTTTTATTCAGAAATTGTTGCTTCATATGAATAGCTTCTTGTTCAAATTGAGTCTCATCTGTACAGTTCCTCTTTACTCTACGAAATTGTCCCTGTGGTATATTTGAGAGTCATTTTGGCAAATGGCAACTAGTGTATAGTATATGGATATTCTTTGCTGTAGGTTTCTGGTAGGTGTTACATATAAGTCTATCCCCTGTAACTGTAATTTGAAGATCTAGGAATTCCACTGAATGTGAGCTAATAGTAGATGTGAATAGTAAATTACATGGATTGTTGTAATATTTTAGATAAAAAAATACGTTACTTTATTTGCGAGTGTGCCTGATAACATATTTATTATACCAATTTATTGATCTGACTGGGTGTGTCACAGCAGTAGCACCTTTACCATTCAAACTCTCGCTTGAGCCGCTCAATCCGAGTATACACTCCTTGCATTACTTTACATGTGTTTTTTTTTTATGTAGTTAATAGACTGTATTCCCATGCACCCCTTCCACCACAAACAAGGGTATATGTTTGAATCTTCCTTTTCTCATCCTCCTACTCATCTTCCGTCATATCAACATGCATACCTTATTTGTCACATATAATGCCCTCGCATATATGGCCTTCTAATTAAATTTTTTAGAGGGTCCGCTCAACAGCAGGCCCTCACATCAAATTTTTTATAGGGTCCGCTTACCAGCAGGCCCTCACATCAATTTTTTTAAAGGGTCCGCTCACCAGCAGGTCCTCACATATAATTTTTTACAGGGTTCGCTCACCAGCAGGCACTCACATATCATTTTTTACAGGGTACGCTCACCAGCAGGCCCTCACATATAATTTTTTAGAGAGTCCGCTCACCAGCATGTCCTCACATATAATTTTTTACAGGGTCCGCTCAACAGCAGGCCCTCACATATAATTTTTTACAGGGCCTCTTCCTTGTAGTTTTTGGCAGCACTTGCAAACTTATATAAAAGTAAATATTCAGGAAAGAATGTTTTCTATAAATTTTTCCTCTAAAATCGATTTTTTCCCCCCTTGGTTTTGTGCGTATTATTGTCATTATGTAAAAGTGGCGTACTATTTGGACAACACAGTTCCCAGCAGTGACCAGCGAGTCCAAGATGCATCCATACATCCTCCCCATGCTGTCACAGAACCATTTTGGTGGTGTTACCAACAATTTATGACATTTTCTTATGAACCAGGCACCCTCCCCTCTTGAGAGCAGGGGGTGCCTGGTTTAATGCGCGGGTTCTCCTATTGACTTCCATTATACTCGGGTGCTCGGTCGAGCACCCGAATATCACGATGTGTTCGGCCCGAGCACCCGAGCACTACGGTGCTTGATTAACACTATCTCCGAGAATCAGGAAGAGTGGTCTTCATTTTTGTCTTTGGCTGAGTTTGCCTTAAATAACCGTAGACAGGAGTCCACTGATAAGTCACCATTTTTTGGTGCATATGGATTTCACCCTCCGTTTGGTACCTTTTCTGGGACTGAGTCCTCTGGTATACCTGAAAAGGAAAGATTCTCTTCCTCATTGTCATCTATCTGGCGGAAGATTCAAATAAATTTTTAAAAAATGGGCTAATGATATAAATGCATGGTTGACAAGAGACGTATGACTGGTCCGGACCTGTGTGTGCGTGATTTGGTGTGGATGTCCACTAAGAATATTAAGTTGAAGGTACCCTCTTGGAAGTTGGGCCCAAGATTTATTGGTCCTTACAAGATCGCTGCCATTATTAATGCAGTTGCGTTTCGTCTCGAACTTCCGCAGGCTTGGAAGATCCATAATGTGTTTCACAGGTCTTTGTTGAAAAACTATGTGGAATCTGCTGAACCATCTTCTTTGCCACCTTCTCCTGTCTTGGTAGATGGTAATCTGGAGTTTCAGATGTCCAGAATAATTAACTTGCGTATTCTTCGTGGTTCCCTTCAGTAACTTGTACATTGGAAGGTTTATGGTCCAGAAGAAAGAATGTGGGTTCCGGCGACTGATGTCAGTGCTAGTCGCCTTCTGAGGGCTTTTCACATGACGCACCCGGATAAGGTTGCTTCTGGATGACCGGAGGTCACCCGTAGAAGGGGGGTACTATCATTGCCTGCCCTGTGAGAGATCTGAGAAGATCGGATAGACTTGCAGCACGTGAGTCTATCTGAAAGGTCTTTCTGTGTTTCCCTTCTGTTTGTTGTTGTGGGAAGGATCCGACCCTCTCCACAGGTTCTGCTCGTTAGCTGTTTAAGAGGCTTTATTTAAGTCCACCTCTTACTGTTGCGGTTGATATTTTCCTTCTGGAGTTCTATACAGGTTGTTTGTGGATCCTCTACTTCCCGCTCGTCTCAAGCTAAGTCCTCCTGTTCTCCCCTTTGTGCGTGTGTTTGGCGAAACATGTCGGGGGGCAGAGTGTGATCGTTATATTTTAGACAGCCAGATACTGCAAAAGCAATAGTTCCATTACATTTGTGAGCACTAAGTGAGCGCAAGGAGGGCATTCACAATCCGTGGGTAGCGCACTGTGACACAAACAGTGTGCACCAAGTACAGCACGGTGGACTCTGATTGGAAATAGGAAAATGAGCCAGGCAGCCCAAGTGAATCAGCTGTCCTCCAGCCAGCCCCTCAGCTCAACCCAGACAATTAAACAGCGGCATTGCAGATACGGCTGATAGTTTTATGTTAGTTCTAGTTAAGGGTATTTTAATGACAAGAAATAAATGTTAATTTTTAGACAACAAATAACGCATGTCAACCAAGAGACAATCACTGGTCCTAGTGACCAATTGTAAATAATTAGTGTGTTGCTTCTTGGTCTCAGGGAGACGCTGGTCCCTTCACGGTGGAAGGTACCGGCTGTCTCATTCCCCGCTCCCTAAGTTAGGGTTTGCTTCAGTGTCAGCAGGGCTTAGGTTTCAGCGTATAAGTTTGTTCACCATCAGGACTTGCTCATACTGTCAGCAGTCAGGGAGAGGCTCAGGGATTGTTAGGAGGTTACCATTCCTTCCTCCCTAGCTTTTGGGCCTAGTCTGTTTACCTGTTGCTGTTTGTTTACTTGGTGTTCCTCTTATCCCCAATTGCCGTGACAGAGACATGCATCCATTTAACACTCACATGCAGGGCCTGCGGGCCCAGCAGAGCGGGCAGAGCTCTGATGGCCGACACACAGCCTCCCCTTACAGAGGGTAAGCTAGACACAACCTCTCCCCAAAAAGGGGAAGGCTAGACTACTTCTGCAGGCTCGTCCAGGAGGGGCGAGGACTAGAGATATTGCGAACATAAAATTTTCCTTTCGCGAACGGCAAACGCAAATTTCTGCAAATGTTCGCGAACGGGCGAACCGGGCGAACCGCCATAGACTTCAATAGGCAGGCGAATTTTAAAACCCACAGGGACTCTTTCTAGCCACAGTAGTGATGGAAAAGTTGTTTGAAGGGGACTAACACCTGGACTGTGGCATGCCGGAGGGGGATCCATGGCAAAACTCCCATGGAAAATTACATAGTTGACGCAGAGTTAGATTTTAATCCATAAAGGGCATAAATCACCTAACAATCCAATTTTTTTTTGAACAACGTGGTTTAAAACATCCAGTGTGTGTATACGATCAGGTATGATGTTGTATCGATCAGGTAGTGTAAGGGTTACGCCCGCTTCACAGACATTGACAGACCAAACTCCCCTTTTAATGCACCGCAAACAACCGCAAACAGTCTATTTGCCCAACCGCAAACGTCCCATTTGCACAAGGTTGGATACCAAGCTAGCCATGTCCCGTCGATGTCATTGAAGGTTTCTTCCTCCACCCAGCCACGTACAACACCAAGGGTCCCCGAAACGTGAATTGAATTGATTTTTCGAACGGGTAGATGGTTAAAAAAACGCCGGCTCCCTCCCCTTTGTTTGAATCCACGCCACGGTCACTGCGTCTGCACCGTGCAATTTACTGTCACACCCGATATGAGTGGTATTTTCTGTAGTTCTTTCTTCTCATCAGTTTAATCCCTGTTACGTCCCCAATCTGGGGTCCATTTATTAAATTCATTTTCATCAGTTTAATCCATGTTACGTCCCCAACCTGGAGTCCATTTATTAAATTGATTTTTCGAACGGGGAGATGGTTAAAAAATGCTGGCTCCCTCCCCTTTGTTTGCATCCACGCCACGGTCACTGTGTCTGCGCCGTGCAATTTACTGTCACACCCGTGAGTGGTATTTTCTGTAGTACTATTCTCATCAGTTTAATCCCTGTATGGTCCCCAATCTGGGATCCATTTATTAAATTGATTTTTCGAACAGGGAGATGGTTAAAAAAACGCTGGCTCCCTCCCCTTTGTTTGAATCCACGCCACGGTCACTGCGTCTGCGCTGTGCAATTTACTGTCACACCTGATATGAGTGGTATTTTCTGTAGTACTATTCTCATCAGTTTAATCCATGTATGGTCCCCAATCTGGGATCCATTTATTAAATTGATTTTTCGAACGGGGAGATGGTTAAAAAAATGCTGGCTCCCTCCCCTTTGTTTGAATCCACGCCACGGTCACTGCATCTGCGTCGTGCAATTTACTGTCACACCCGATATGAGTGGTATTTTCTGTAGTACTATTCTCATCAGTTTAATCCCTGTTACGTCCCATATCAGGGTGGGATTGCCTTTTGTGGAAAAAAATTTAGGCCGGGTACCTTCGACTGCCTTCACAGTGACAGACCAAACTCTGATACACCAAACTGAATTGATTTTAGGAACCGGGAGATGGAAAAAGCATCTTGGTCGGTCCTCTTACTCCCAAGTTGGGGCACTGCGCGTGCACGGAGCAATGTGCTGTGACACCCTATATGAGTGGTGTCTTAACTAGTACTATTCCTATCAGTTTAATCCCTGTTACGTCCCCTATCCGGGGACGTGTGTCGAATTGATTAACCATTGTCGAATTAACGAACCATTATGACATCCTTGAATAATTTAGTTCTGAGCTTTGTACTTGCTTTGTATTGGAATAGATTTTTTTAAATTGTCTGCATTATTTCAAATAAACTATTAAGAGACTTTATTATGATTTTTTTATTTTATGTATTAAAAACCCACCCATACAACTTTAAAAAAAATATATATATATTTTTTTATTTTTTTCTATGAAAAATTATCCAGCCGATCGCTTTTGGTCTGATCATAATGAAGCAACGGCCTTATCATCTGGGGTGTGGCAACCTTGCCAACACACTCATAGAGGTGATGATCGCTTCATTGTGATACGCAAGCCCCTTCACCACAACAAGGTAACGATCACGAAGGGGAATTGACACTTGTATGTGCCTTTTTTTTAGTTTTGTTTTTGCAGCCACAGTGCAGCACCAGAGGCCAGAAAAATTAGGCATGTACACATGCCTGAAAAATAATGTTATTGTTGCAGCCGCTGTTGTAGCATTGATGTTTTAGAGGCAGAAAGGTGACTAAAACATTGCGGCTTGAACCCTAGTTGGTGGCGGAGAATTCACGAAAGTCATCCGGTATGCAGACATTAAATACAGCAGCGTGGGGACCATTTTGAGGCCAAGGCATGTCATCAGGCCTTTTGTTAGTCAAACGTATCCCCCACTGTCAGTCCCTTCGGGATCCATGCCTCATTCATCTTAATGAAGGTGAGGTAATCAACACTTTTTTGACTGAGGCGACTTCTTTTGTCAGTGACAATGCCTCCTGTTGCACTGAAGGTCCTTTCTGACAGGACACTTGAAGCGGGGCAGGCCAGAAGTTCTATCGCAAACTGGGATAGCTCAGGCCACAGGTCAAGCCTGCACACCCAGTAGTCAAGGGGTTCATCGCTCCTCAGAGTGTCGATATCTGCAGTTAAGGCGAGGTAGTCTGCTACCTGTCGGTCGAGTCGTTTTCTAAGGCTAGATCCAGAAGGGCTGTGGCGATGTGTAGGACTGAAAAAGCTCTGCATGTCCTCCATCAGCAACACATCTGTAAAGCGTCCTGTCCTTGCCGCCATGGTCGTGGTAGGACGAGGTATACTTTCACCTCTTCCCCTGTTAGATTCCCGTTGGGCTGTGACATCCCCCTTATAAGCTGTGTAAAGCATATTTTTTAGTTTTATTTTGAACTGCTGCATCCTTTCTGACTTTCAGTAATTTGGTAACATTTCCGCCACTTTCTGCTTATACCGGGGGTCTAGTAGCGTGGCCACCCAGTACAGGTCGTTCTCCTTCATCCTTTTTATACGAGGGTCCCTCAACAGACATGACAGCATGAAAGACCCCATTTGCACAAGGTTGGATGCCGAGCTACTCATTTCCTGTTCCTCGTCCTCACTGATGTCATTGACGGTCTGTTCTTCACCCCAGACACGTACAACACCACGGGTCCCAGATAGGTGACAACAACGAGCACCCTGGGATGCCTGCTGTGGTTGGTATTCCTCCTCCTCAAAGCCACATTCCTCCTCTGACTCCTCTTCCTCATACTCCTCTTGCAGCGTTGCCGCAGGTCCAGCAAGCGATGATGACAAGGCTGTTTCTGGTGGTGATGGTGACCACAACTCTTCCTCTTCCTCTTTACGCTCATCTGCAGCCTGATCCAGCACTCTTCGCAGGGCACGCTCCAGGAAGAAAACAAATGGGATGAGGTCAGTGATGGTGCCTTCGGTGCGACTGACTAGGTTTGTCACCTCCTCAAAAGGACGCATGAGCATCCAGTAACGTGGAGGCTGTCCTAGCACCCCGGTCATACAAATACTCGTTGACGGCTTTTTCTTGTTGGAGCAGGCGGTCATTCCCCGCTCCCTAAGTTAGGGTTTGCTTCAGTGTCAGCAGGGCTTAGGTTCCAGGGTATAAGTTTGTTCACCATCAGGACTTGCTCATACTGTCAGCAGTCAGGGAGAGGCTCAGGGATTGTTAGGAGGTTACCATTCCTTCCTCCCTAGCTTTTGGGCCTAGTCTGTTTACCTGTTGCTGTTTGTTTACTTGGTGTTCCTCTTATCCCCAATTGCCGTGACAGAGACATGCATCCATTTAACACTCACATGCAGGGCCTGCGGGCCCAGCAGAGCGGGCAGAGCTCTGATGGCCGACACACAGCCTCCCCTTACAGAGGGTAAGCTAGACACAACCTCTCCCCAAAAAGGGGAAGGCTAGACTACTTCTGCAGGCTCGTCCAGGAGGGGCGAGGACTAGAGATATTGCGAACATAAAATTTTCCTTTCGCGAACGGCAAACGCAAATTTCTGCAAATGTTCGCGAACGGGCGAACCGGGCGAACCGCCATAGACTTCAATAGGCAGGCGAATTTTAAAACCCACAGGGACTCTTTCTAGCCACAGTAGTGATGGAAAAGTTGTTTGAAGGGGACTAACACCTGGACTGTGGCATGCCGGAGGGGGATCCATGGCAAAACTCCCATGGAAAATTACATAGTTGACGCAGAGTTAGATTTTAATCCATAAAGGGCATAAATCACCTAACAATCCAATTTTTTTTTGAACAACGTGGTTTAAAACATCCAGTGTGTGTATACGATCAGGTATGATGTTGTATCAATCAGGTAGTGTAAGGGTTACGCCCGCTTCACAGACATTGACAGACCAAACTCCCCTTTTAATGCACCGCAAACAACCGCAAACAGTCCATTTGCCCAACCGCAAACGTCCCATTTGCACAAGGTTGGATACCAAGCTAGCCAGGTCCCCTCGATGTCATTGAAGGTTTCTTCCTTCACCCAGCCACGTACAACACCAAGGGTCCCCGAAACGTGAATTGAATTGATTTTTCGAACGGGTAGATGGTTAAAAAAACGCCGGCTCCCTCCCCTTTGTTTGAATCCACGCCACGGTCACTGCGTCTGCACCGTGCAATTTACTGTCACACCCGATATGAGTGGTATTTTCTGTAGTTCTTTCTTCTCATCAGTTTAATCCCTGTTACGTCCCCAATCTGGGGTCCATTTATTAAATTCATTTTCATCAGTTTAATCCATGTTACGTCCCCAACCTGGAGTCCATTTATTAAATAGATTTTTCGAACAGGGAGATGGTTAAAAAAACGCTGGCTCCCTCCCCTTTGTTTGAATCCACGCCACGGTCACTGCGTCTGCGCCGTGCAATTTACTGTCACACCTGATATGAGTTGTCACACTGAGGCGACTTCTTTTGTCAGTGACAATGCCTCCTGTTGCACTGAAGGTCCTTTCTGACAGGACACTTGAAGCGGGGCAGGCCAGAAGTTCTATCGCAAACTGGGATAGCTCAGGCCACAGGTCAAGCCTGCACACCCAGTAGTCAAGGGGTTCATCGCTCCTCAGAGTGTCGATATCTGCAGTTAAGGCGAGGTAGTCTGCTACCTGTCGGTTGAGTCGTTCTCTAAGGCTGGATCCAGAAGGGCTGTGGCGATGTGTAGGACTGAAAAAGCTCTGCATGTTCTCCATCAGCAACACATCTGTAAAGCGTCCTGTCCTTGCCGCCATGGTCGTGGTAGGACGAGGATTACTTTCACCTCTTCCCCTGTTAGATTCCCGTTGTGCTGTGACATCCCCCTTATAAGCTGTGTAAAGCATATTTTTTAGTTTTATTTTGAACTGCTGCATCCTTTCTGACTTTCAGTAATTTGGTAACATTTCCGCCACTTTCTGCTTATACCGGGGGTCTAGTAGCGTGGCCACCCAGTACAGGTCGTTCTCCTTCATCCTTTTTATACGAGGGTCCCTCAACAGACATGACAGCATGAAAGACCCCATTTGCACAAGGTTGGATGCCGAGCTACTCATTTACTGTTCCTCGTCCTCACTGATGTCATTGACGGTCTGTTCTTCACCCCAGCCACGTACAACACCACGGGTCCCAGATAGGTGACAACAACGAGCACCCTGGGATGCCTGCTGTGGTTGGTATTCCTCCTCCTCAAAGCCACATTCCTCCTCTGACTCCTCTTCCTCATACTCCTCTTGCAGCGTTGCCGCAGGTCCAGCAAGCGATGATGACAAGGCTGTTTCTGGTGGTGATGGTGACCACAACTCTTCCTCTTCCTCTTTACGCTCATCTGCAGCCTGATCCAGCACTCTTCGCAGGGCACGCTCCAGGAAGAAAACAAATGGGATGAGGTCAGTGATGGTGCCTTCGGTGCGACTGACTAGGTTTGTCACCTCCTCAAAAGGACGCATGAGCATCCAGTAACGTGGAGGCTGTCCTAGCACCCCGGTCATACAAATACTCGTTGACGGCTTTTTCTTGTTGGAGCAGGCGGTCGAACATTAGGGCTGTTGAATTCCAACATGTCGGGCTGTCGCAAATCAAGCGCCTCACTGGCATGTTGTTTCGGCGCTGAATGTCTGAAAAGTGCGCCATGGCCGTGTAGGAACGCCTGAAATGGCCACACACCTTCCTGGCCTGCTTGAGGACGTCCTGTAAGCCTGGGTACTTAGACACAAAGCGTTGTACGATGAGATTCAACACATGTGCCATGCACGGCACATGTGACAACTTGCCCAAATTCAATGCCGCCAACAAATTGCTTCCATTGTCACTGTAGAATGTACTCTGCTTTACGGGTGCCTTAAATTACTGAAAAACAACTCTATCTTAAGTCAGTGTTGGATTTATTTACAAATAGGGATATACCTACATTCTAAATATAATTAAGGCAATGGGAGAGGGGATTGGAGGGGGTCAGGGTTCTTGAGCTAGCTACACCATTCTCTCTCTCAGTCACACATGCCATGGGCTTTTCTCCGTACTCAGAACACTCCTCTCCAGCAGGTCTCAGCGAATCACATTCTTGATTATAGAGTCCAGGAAGACTTGTCTTGTCCCAGAGGTCACCATTGTTCTTATTTGTGAGCTAGGTTAGTGCAGGTAATTACACAGGAAGAAAGTTATATCATATACCCCTGCCCCCATCCCAGCATGTATGTCCTTGCTGACACAGGTGTGGGCAGTAAATACCAGCAGGGGGCCGGGCTTTCCCCAGGATGTGACAGTCCTGGCAGATCTTCCTTTCATCAGTGTCCTGCCCCAAGAACCCTTTGATGGTCCTCATTTGCATGGAACATCTTTGCATCAAAGCTGTATCATAGATGTCAATTTTATCGGTTCCAACAGTCACACACCACTTTGCCGATCTCCAGTTGGTGCGGGGTCAGCCACTGATCCACCTGTGCGTTCAGGGCGGACAGGAGTGCTGGTCTGGTGTGGATCTCTGCTTTCAGGCAAGTCAACCCCAAGAAAGCGTGACACTGTCGTATCCGGGATGTGGAATAGCCCCTGGGGAGCTGGGGGGATTCAGTTGATGTGCAGCCAGACACCGCAGCAGAAGAGGACTCAGCCAAGGAGGTTATGGAAGAGGATGGAGTAGGAGGAGTAGAGGAGGTGGCAGTAGGCCTGCCTGCAAGTTGTGGCGGTGTCACCAACTCCGCTGCAGAGCCACGCATTCCATGCTTGGCAGCCGTCAGCAGGTGGACCCAATGCGCAGTGTAGGTGATATACCTGCCCTGACCGTGCTTTGCAGATCAGGTATCAGTGGTCAGATGGACCCTTGCCCCAACACTGTGTGCCAGAGATGCCATGACTTCCTTTTCAATCACTGAGTAGAGGTTTGGGATTGCCTTTTTTGAAAAAAAAATTCGTCCGGGTACCTTCCACTGTGGTGTCCCAATAGCGACAATTTTTTTGAAGGCCTCAGACTCCACCAGCTGGTATGGTAAAAGCTGGTGGGCTAAGAGTTCCGTCAAGCCAGCTGTCAGACGCCGGGCAAGGGGGTGACTCTGTGACATTGGCTTCCTACGCTCAAACATTTCCTTTACAGACACCTGACTGTGGGCAGATGAGATGGAACTGCTGAAGGTGAGAGGCGGAGTGGCGGGTGGTTGAGAGGGGCCAAGGAGGACAGCAGTGGTTGACGTGGCTGAAGATGCTGGACCAGGAGGAGGATGGTGGCTTTGAGCTTGTGTGCTGCTTCTACTCGTCATCATGTGTTGATCCCATAGGCGTTTGTGATGTGCGATCATGTGCCTTCGCAAAGCAGTTTTACCTAGGTGGGTGTTGGATTTCCCACGACTCAGTTTCTTTTGGCACAGGTTGCAAATGGCATCGCTGTTGTCAGAGGCAGACACACAAAAAAAATGCCACACTGCTGAGCTTTGCAATGACGGCATTCTGGTGGTGGCAACAGCATGTGTTGATTGGTGTGCTGTCTGGCTGACCCCGGGTGTCGATACATGCTGTCTGACTGTGCCACTAGCTCCTTGCGACGACCTCCCCTTGCTTCCAACTCGTCTCCTCCTTCTCTCTGTCTCCCCTTCTGAACTTTCCCCCTCTTCTTCTCTTCGAGCAGGCACCCACGTGGCATCCACGGACACATCATCATCATCAACCACTTCACTTGTATCTGACACCTCAGCAAAGGAAGCAGCAGCGGGTACAACATCATCATCATCATCACACTGTACGTCCATGTGTGTAATGCTGCCTGACTGAGACATATCCCTGTTATCTCCATCCTCTGGCAATAATGGTTGCGCATCACTAATTTCATTCAACTGATGTGTAAATAACTCCTCTGAGGGATCAAGTGAAGCGGCTGTGGTGGCAGTGGTGGTAGTGGTGGTGGTGGCGGCAGGCGGGAGAGTGGTAACTTGAGAGCAGGTGACCAAAGCTGAGCTGGAGGAGGATGGTGCGTCAAGGTTCTTAGCGGAAGCTGTTGAAGATTGGGTGTCCTGTGTAAGCCAGTCAACTATTTTCTCAGAATTTTTTGGGTTCAGGGTACGTGGCCTCTGAACACTGGGCATTATTCCAGGGCCAGTGGAAATCACAGCACCACGACCACGACGGCCCATGCGGCGTGGCCTGCCTCTGTCATTTTTTATTAGATAAGTGTTACTATGCGTGCAAGGTACTGTGCCACCCTATATAATTGGTGGTCAGTGGGCACAGTACAGTCTGTGTGGGCCTGACACACACTGGCTTGCAACTGTGATTATATCACAGAAAAAGATTAAATAGATTTTTTTTTTATCTGCGAGGTATTTGTGAGTGAGTGACACCCTGTAACGGTATGAATGGAGGCCTAGCCACTAGCCAGTGGCCACAATACAGTCTGTGTGGGCCTGACACACATGGGCATGCAAATGTGATTATATCACAGAAAAATATTAAATAGAATTTTTTTTTATCTGCGAGGTATTTGTGAGTGAGTGACACCCTGTAACGGTATAAGTGGAGGCCTAGCCACTAGCCAGTGGCCACAATACAGTCTGTGTGGGCCTGACACACACTGGCTTGCAAATGTGATTATATCACAGAAAAATATTAAATATAATTTTTTTTTTATCTGCGAGGTATTTGTGAGTGAGTGACACCCTGTAACGGTATAAGTGGAGGCCTAGCCACTAGCCAGTGGCCACAATACAGTCTGTGTGGGCCTGACACACACTGGCTTGCAAATGTGATTATATCACAGAAAAAGATTAAATAGAATTTTTTTTTATCTGCGAGGTATTTTCTGTCACACCCTGTATGAATGGTGTGCACACAGTGCTGTCTGTGACTGAGCCTGCAGCCTCTCACACACGGGCAGGCAACTGCAATATATATATATATATATATATATATATATATAAAAATATAAAAAAAAGCAGACTGATGTACCAGCCCTGAAAAGGGCTTTTTGGGGTGCTGTCAGGACGCCGTCCTTACAGCAGATGAGTCTGTGGACACAGAACACTGCCCTAGCTAACGCTTTCCCTATTGAATCAGCAGCAGCAGCACTGTCCCTCCTCTCACTGAGAATGCATATTCCGAATGAATCTAAAATGGATGCTGTCCAGGAGGTGGGAGGGTCTGGGAGGGAGGGTCTGCTGCTGATTGGCTGGAATGTGTCTGCTGACTGTGAGGTACAGGGTCAAAGTTTACTCAATGATGATGTATAGGGGGCGAACGCGAACAAGCTATGTTCGCCGGGAACTATTCGCCGGTGAACTATTCGGGCCATCTCTAGCGAGGACCCGCTGCTTCCTAATACAGGGGCTACTCTGAACTAATTACTAACACTAAACTCCTCCCTCTCTAGAGAGGGCTGGATTGGAACAAGAAGGTTCCTCTCCAGGGAAACTAACTCTGCCACAGTTGCCGCCATCTGCTGGTGAACCAGGCACATTACATGTTAACAGTAGTTTATAACGAAATTTAAAAACACATTTTGCAGGAAATGGATATAAGTATAGGAAATGACACAGGATGCACGAAGAAAGATAGTGGGGACCAGAAAAAGGTGGTAATGCCACTCTAGGGTATTACATCCCTATTATGGTGAATGTGGCCAGATGGAGCATTACAAACCTCTGGCAATAATGGAGTCTGCAGAGATCCTTCTTGAACAGCATGCCGGATTGCCGCCGCTAGTGTGCTACTATCCTTAAACGGATGCCTCAGATGGATACCGTACAGAGTTTCATTGTAAAAAAAAAGCGTATACGTTAACATATATGTTTTATTACTGGAATCTTCAGGATGGAAAATTGTAGTGTACTGCACTTCAGCATCTGTTTTCCCCAAATGTATATGTTAATGATAGGGACGGAATGGTCATAGACCCTACAGGGAAATTTCCCGGCGGCCCAATGCCCAAGGGGCCGCCTAAGCCCTCCTTAAGGCCATCAGCAAAGTACATAAAGATCTGATGTTCTCAGCATTAATTAATGTAGATTCATCAGGCGCTTATGCATCCGGCCAGTGGCACAGGTGCCCTCCTAAATTCAACTATATTGCCAGCCTCAGGGCGATAATACAGTTTCATACTGTGGCACGGGTGGCAGTATTTTGTGCTGCACTGCGGTTTTTGGTTTTGCAGAGTTAGTTTTATGTGCTACACTGTGATATTTGTTTCTGCTGGTGCGGTATTTTGTTCTGCACTATGGTATTGCTGGTCCCACCTACTTATGTTTAGAGATGGCCTTGCTGTTCGCCCGGCGGTCGCAATTTGCCAAACATGCAAACATATGGCGATGTCCGCTGGCGCCATATTCTTTTGCATTGCGCTGAACTTTGACCCATGACACATCCATCAGGTTGTCTCACGAATTGAGACATTTAAGCACATGGATACATCCCACCCTATAACAGAACCCGATCTGGCAGCCATTTTACATTATGTGTTTTGCCAGTGTAGGGAGAGGTTGCTTTGTGGAGCAGGGACAGGCTGTTAGGGACACCAAACGCTAGCTAATAGGGCCACAAAAGTCATTTTAACTGCTTCCCTACCGCCTAACGCAGGGATGCGTCCTGGCGGCGGTCGATTCATTCCTCCTGGATGCATCCGTGCATCATCTCGCGAGACGCGAGATTTCGGTCAGAGCCGGCCTGCGCATGCGCTTTGCGGGCCGGCAAAAGTTAAAGGAGCGTTTCGTCACCAGCCTGCCAGCCAATGATCATCGCTGGCAGGCTGGCGATTTTCAAAAAATCGAATCAGAAGCCATCTAACACCTTATATTTATAAATATAAGGTGTTAAATGGCTTCTGTGCTCCTCTGCTGGTCCTTTTCGTCGGTTGGTCCCAGCAGAGGAGCACACATCACAGTGAGTAGCCACCAAACACTTCACTTAGCCACAGATCACCCCCCTATCACCCCAATTGACCCCTTGATCACCCCTTGATCGCCCCTGTCAATCACCTAGTGAAAGGGAAAAAAGTGATCAGTGTAAACTGTCACTTTTTTTTTTCCACTGGTATTGACTGATAGTTTTAGGATAGTTTAGTCCCCTTGGTTAGGTAGTTAGCGATCGTTTAGCGCCCAGCCCACCGCACCGCAGTCACTGATTCGCTGATTAGCGTATCGCTAATCAGCTTTTGTACTTTTATAGTATCTGTAAGTGATCAGAACTGATCACAGTCAGATCTATAATAGTATTAGTGTCACCTTAGTTCGCCCTCCACCCAAAATGCAGTGTTTGCCCGATCAGGCCTGATCGGTCGCCCACACGTGCGTTCACAGACGCCCGCCCCGCCGCAGTGACAAAAAATTATTATTTTTTGATCACTGCACAATCACTTTACAAGCGCTGTGGCGATAAAAAATCAGTTTTGATATTTTTTATCAATCGCAGCGGCCTCTGGTACTTTGCTAGCATCCCATTTGTAAGACAGGCTTGCTATTTTTCTTGGGTAGTCTCAGGGAATACTCCCTAAATTTAGTTGACCAAATGGCAAACAAGGGGTATTCTTCTGAAGAGGCCTACAGGCTTCTGACCCAGTCGGATGAGGAATGGGAACCCTCATCTGACGAATCTAGCGGGTCAGAATATGAACCTGTAGAAAGCAGTGTCAGTCTGACCCAAAGTTCGGACGAGGAGGTTGAGGTCCCTGATAGCACCAGGCGTACCCGGCCCCGTGTTGCTAGACCACAGGTTGCGCAGGATACGCTTTAAGGGCAGCAGAGTGGGGCTGGCGCTGTCGGATTACGTGGTGAGGCATATACCAGCAGCGCAGCCCATCCTGGACCTAGTACCAGCACTGCCGTACAACATGGTGAAGTGGTGAGCACCAGAAGGGCAGTTGAAGTTGGTACGGTGGCACGTGCATTAGTTCCCCCGTCGCAGCCACCGCACAGACAGGCCCATAGAGCCCCTAGAGTCCCTGAGGTGCTGGCAAACCCTGATTGGCAGCCCCCAATTTCAGCCGCACCAATAGTTCCTCCTTTCACCGCCCAGTCTGGAGTTCGGGTTGAGACAGCTCAGATCGGTTCGGCACTGGGATTTTTTGAGCTGTTCTTGACTGCGGAGCTCTTGGACTTAGTCGTGGCAGAAACAAATCGGTATGCCACTCAATTTATAGCCGCCAACCCGGGAAGCTTTTATGCCCAGTCTTTCCTGTGGAAACCCGTCCAAGTTTCCAAAATTAAAATTTTTCTGGGCCTTCTCCTCAACATGGGTCTAACCAAAAAGCATGAATTGCGGTCATATTGGTCCACGAACCCAATTCATCACATGCCCATGTTCTCTGCTGCTATGTCCAGGACACAATTTGAGACCATCCTGCATTTCCTGCACTTTAGCGACAACAGCGCCTCTCGTCCCAGAGGCCACCCAGCTTTTGACCGACTCCACAAAATTCGGCCCCTCATAGACCACTTCAACACCAAATTTGCAGATTTGTATACCCCTGAGCAAAACATCTGCGTAGACAAGTCCCTTATACATTTTACCGGGTGCCTTAGCTTCAACAATACATCCCAAGCAAGCGCGCCCGGTATGGGGTCAAATTGTATAAGCTCTGTGAAAGGGCCACAGGCTATACCCACAAATTTCGGATCTATGAGGGTAAAGATCAGACCCTGGAGCCGGTCGGTTGCCCTGACTACCTGGGAAGCAGTGGGAAGACAGTCTGGGACTTGGTGTCACCCTTATTTGGCAAGGGGTACCATCTTTATGTGGACAATTTTTACACAAGTGTGCCCCTCTTCAGGCATTTGTTCCTAGAACAGATTGACTGCTGTGGCACCGCGCGACCTAGTCGCCGGGGCTTCCCCCAACGGCTCACGACCACCCGTCTTGCAAGGGGGGAGAGGGCTGCCTTGTGTAACGGAGAACTGCTCGCGGTGAAATGGAGAGACAAGCGTGACGTTTACATGCTCTCCTCCATTCACGCAGACACGACAATACAAATAGAACGGGCAACCAGTGTCATTGAAAAGCCCCTCTCAGTCCACGACTATAACCTTCACATGGGAGGGGTGGACTTCAATGACCAGATGTTGGCTCCTTATTTAGTTTCCCGACGCACCAGACGCTGGTATAAGAAGGTGTCTGTATATTTGATTCAATTGGCTGCATATAATAGTTTTGTTCTCTACAGTAAGGCTGGGAGAACAGGATCCTTCCTCAAATTTCAGGAAGAGATCATCGAGAACCTCCTGTATCCAGGAGGTTCCGTGACCCCATCCACCAGTGTAGTGAGCCGTCTACACGAGCGACATTTCCCCAATGTCGTTGCTGGTACCTCAACCCAACCGTCACCCCGAAAAAGATGTTGTGTCTGTAGCAGGAGTGGAATAAGGCGTGACACCCGCTATGTCTGTCCTGACTGCCCTGACCACCCTGCCCTATGCTTAGGGGAGTGTTTCTGGAAGTACCACACACAGGTGCACTTAGCATAGGGATTGCATCTCACAGGACAGGCACACAGGGCTATTAGGGTCCTTTCACTCACAGCTGCTGCAAACCTCTCCTTTCACCTGGGACAAAGTGCATAATGTACTTCGCCACATCTTTGGGCGATTTGCGCTTTGCACATTGGCAGAGGTTTGTCCTATAAAGGTAAAAAAAATAAAAAAATCACCAGTAAGCAAAAAAGTTAACGTTCTGTTCAAAAAGTTAAATAAAGTTTATATGTGTCGTTCAAATGTTATTATAAAGTTAATAAATTTATTGCGTTGCGGCCTTGTTTTTTTTTTTTGTTTTTTTTTACCTTCCAGGTGGACCAACCGATCGACTAGCTGCAGCACTGATGTGCATTCTGACAGAAGCATTGCGCTGCTGTCAGATTACACAAAAGTCAGTGTATGCGGCGCTGCAAGACGAGATTTCTCCTCTGCAGTAAAAGATACGTTTGCCGAGGCATATGAGCTGAGGGGGCGGCGGTGTTCATATGCTTTGGCAAACACTTTGTATATAAAAAAAATAATAATAAATCCCGGCAATGATTTATTCATCCACATCGATTGATGTGAATGGAGAAATCGGGTTTGCCAGAGCATACGACTAAGTGGGTTTGGATGTTGGGTGGAGCTCCTATGTCCTGGCAGACGCCTTTCCCCTCCTTTTTTTTTTTTGGGCAGAGATTTTTTCATCCACATTGATCGATGCGAATGAAGACATCTGTGCCGTTCATTTTTTCTTTCAGCCCAGAGGCTGAGCGGAAAAAAAATCTCATTACCCGTATGCTCAATATAAGGAGAATAGCAGAAATTCATAATGCTGGCCATACATGTAATGATTGCGGAGACCGTCAAATGCCAGGGCAGTACAAACACCCCACAAATAACCCCATTTTGGAAAGAAGACACCCCAAGGTATTCGCTGAGGGGCATATTGAGTCCATGAAAGATTGAAATTTTTGTCCCAAGTTAGTGGAAAGGGAGACTTCGTGAGAAAAAAATAAAATAAAAAAATTTCCGCTAACTTGTGCCAAAAAAGATAAAAAATTTTATGAACTCGCCATGCCCCTCATTGAATACTTTGGGGTGTCTTCTTTCCAAAATGGGGTCACATGTGGGGTATTTAAACTGCCCTGGCATTTTAGAGGCCCCAAAGCATGAGAAGAAGTCTGGAATCCAAATGTCTAAAAATGCCCTCCTAAAAGGAATTTGGGCCCCTTTGCGCATCTAGGCTGCAAAAAAGTGTCACACATGTGGTATCGCCGTACTCAGGAGAAGTTGGGGAATGTGTTTTGGGGTGTCATTTTACATATACCCATGCTGGGTGAGATAAATATCTTGGTCAAATGCCAACTTTGTATAAAAAAAATGGGAAAAGTTGTCTTTTGCCGAGATATTTCTCTCACCCAGCATGGGTATATGTAAAAAGACACCCCAAAACACATTGCCCTACTTCTTCTGAGTACGGCGATGCCAGATGTGTGACACTTTTTTGCAGCCTAGGTGGGCAAATGGGCCCACATTTCAAAGAGCACCTTTCGGATTTCACAGGGCATTTTTTTACACATTTTGATTTCAAACTACTTCTCACACATTAGGGCCCCTAAAATGCCAAGGCAGTATAACTACCCCACAAGTGACCCCATTTTGGAAAGAAGACACCCCAAGGTATTCCGTCAGGGGCATGGCGAGTTCCTCGAATTTTTTATTTTTTGTCACAAGTTAGCGGAAAATTATGATTTTTTTTTTCTTACAGAGTCTCATATTCCACTAACTTGTGACAAAAAATAAAAACTCACATGAACTCACTATGCCCATCACGAAATACCATGGAGTGTCTTCTTTGAAAAATGGGGTCACTTGTGGGGTAGTTATACTGCCCTGGTATTTAGGGGCCCTAATGTGTGAGAAGTAGTTTGAAATCAAAATGTGTAAAAATGCCCTGTGAAATCAGAAAGGTGCTCTTTGGAATGTGGGCCCATTTGCCCACCTAGGCTGCAAAAAAGTGTCACACATCTGGTATCGCCGTACTCAGAAGAAGTAGGGCAATGTGTTTTGGGGTGTCTTTTTACATATACCCATGCTGGGTGAGATAAATATCTCGGCAAAAGACAACTTTTCCCATTTTTTTTATACAAAGTTGGCATTTGACCGAGATATTTATCTCACCCAGCATGGGTATATGTAAAATGACACCCCAAAACACATTGCCCAAATTCTCCTGAGTACGGCAATACCACATGTGTGACACTTTTTTGCAGCCTAGGTGGGAAAAGGGGCCCACATTCCAAAGAGCACCTTTAGGATTTCACAGGGCATTTTTTACACATTTTGATTTCAAACTACTTCCCACACATTAGGGCCCCTAAAATGCCAGGGCAGTATAACTACCCCACAAGTGACCCCATTTTGGAAATAAGACACCCCAAGGTATTTCGTGATGGGCATAGTGAGTTCATGGAAGTTTTTATTTTTTGTCACAAGTTAGTGGAATATGAGACTTTGTAAGGAAAAAAAAAAATATAAAAAATCATCATTTTCCGCTAACTTGTGACAAAAAATAAAAAGTTCTATGAACTCACTATGCCCATCAGCGAATACCTTAGGGTGTCTACTTTCCGAAATGGGGTTATTTGTGGGTTTCTTCTACTGTCTGGGCATTGTAGAACCTCAGGAAACATGACAGGTGCTCAGAAAGTCAGAGCTGCTTCAAATTCACATTTTTGTACTATAGGTTGTAAACGCTATAACTTTTACCCAAACCATTTTTTTTTACCCAAACATTTTTTTTTTATCAAAGACATGTAGAACAATAAATTTAGCGAAAAATTTATATTACAACTGAAAGTGCAAAAATGTAATTTTTTTGCAAAAATTTCGTTAAATTTCGATTAATAACAAAAAAAGTAAAAATGTCAGCAGCAATGAAATACCACCAAATGAAAGCTCTATTAGTGAGAAGAAAAGGAGGTAAAATTCATTTGGGTGGTAAGTTGCATGACCGAGCAATAAACGGTGAAAGTAGTGTAGTGCAGAATTGTAAAAAGTGGTCATTAAGGGTGTTTAAGCTAGGGGAGCTGAGGTGGTTAAGGACTGGTATAGGTGGGATTGATATAACTGTTTCCACCAAATATTGATTGAAGCCTGCGATATACCTGCTTCCAAAAAATACAGATTAAGGGGTTTGATATACCTGCTTCCACAAAATACTAATTGAGGGCTGCGATATACCTGCTTCCACAAAATACTGATTAAGGGGTTCGATATACCTGTTTCCACCAAAAATTTATTGAGGCCTATGATATACCTGCTTCCACAAAATACTGATTAAGGGGTTTGATATACATGCTTCCACAAAATACTGCTTGAGGGCTACAATATACCTGCTTCCACAAAATACTGATTAAGGGGTTCGATATACCCGTTTCCACCAAATAGTGATGGAGGCCTACGATATACCTGCTTCCACAAAACATTGATTAAGCGGTTTGATATACCTGCTTCCACAAAATACTGATTGAGAGCTGTGATATACCTGCTTCCACAAAATGCTAATTAAGGGGTCGATAGACCTGCTTCCACCAAATACTGATTGAGGCCTGCGATATAACTGCTTCCACAAAATACTGATTAAGGGGTTTGATACACCTACTTCCACAAAATACTGATTGAGGGCTGCGATATACCTACTTCCACAAAATACTGATTAAGGGGTTTGATATACCTGCTTCCACAAAATACTGATTAAGGGGTTTGATATACATGCTTCCACAAAATACTGCTTGAGGGCTACAATATACCTGCTTCCACAAAATACTGATTAAGGGGTTCGATATACCCGTTTCCACCAAATAGTGATGGAGGCCTACGATATACCTGCTTTCACAAAACATTGATTAAGGGGTTTGATATACCTGCTTCCACAAAATACTGATTGAGAGCTGTGATATACCTGCTTCCACAAAATGCTAATTAAGGGGTTCGATAGACCTGCTTCCACCAAATACTGATTGAGGCCTGCGATATAACTGCTTCCACAAAATACTGATTAAGGGGTTTGATATACCTACTTCCACAAAATACTGATTGAGGGCTGCGATATACCTACTTCCACAAAATACTGACTAAGGGGTTTGATATACCTGCTTCCACAAAATATTGATTGAGGCCTATGATATACCTGCTTCCATAAAATACTGATTAAGGGGTTTGATATACCTTTTTCCACCAAATATTAATTGAGGGCTGCGATATACCTGCTTCCACAAATACTGCTCTTCTCTAGGGACTTAGGCACAGGGTCATTTTGAAAATGACAGGCAGAGGAAAAGGCAGGCCGTTCCGCAGGGTGGTAAGGGTCGGGCAGGTGCACCAGGCCGGAGCCTAAGTGGGAAGTTGGAGAAGGCGAGTAATTTCGAATATTCTAGATTTTTTTTTTATCAGTAACTTCTCTTCTTGCTTGTGGGCCAATTAGAAGGCTGCAATGTCTTTGTCTGAGCTTAGCAACATCCCTGGCAACCAATAGGAAAGTTGCCTACTCCTTACTATATAAGAACCTCCCCAACAGCCCTTGTATGCAGTATTTTGCAGATGTGAGAGAGAGAGAGAGAGTGCTCTCTGCTTTCCTGTGTCATTACATTAGTTAGTTTGTTAGTTAGTTAGTCAGTTAGCTTATATATAATACAGATAGTTAGTGGGAGGTTGTCAGTGTAGGTTATATAGTGATATAGTGTAGCTAATAGGTTCTGCTGTCCATACATACATGCTACATACATAGTGCTGTATGTATGTATGTATGCTACATACATACATAGTGCTGTGATGTCACAAGTTCACAACAATACTTCGTGCACTAATAAGTAGTCAAACCTGTTAAAATGTGAAGTTGCACGTATTGCGCAAAAATATTCGCATCATTAGTGCCGATTTCCCAATCGCGAATATATTGGAGCACTCTATCTGCATATAAAGCTATTGTAATGTTCTGCCGTGCCAACCATTTTCTCTAGTCTCAGGAAACTTCTAGCAGTTTGAAAGATGTAGCTATAGTGACCCACGCCTGTATTTTGCGTGCATTACGCAAATATTACATTGCCGATTTTTTGCAATCAAGAAAATTATCTGGAATTCACGAATATATGACGAATATTCTACCAAATATTTGCAAAATATTGCGAATTCGAATATTGCCCCTGCCGCTCATCACTAGTAACAACGGCCGCCACCCAGCGGTCTGACGACAGTACCCAGATCGGTCCAAGGAGCGAGATCCCCGCTGTTGCTGCCTACTCCGAGATCTCAAATGTTAGTGCTGTTGAAGGTGACGATGATGACGTGACGATGGACGTCATGTGGCTGCCCACAAGAGAGGAAGAGGAGGGGACTTCAGATGGAGAGATGGAGCAGCAGAGAGGGAGCAGAAGGAGGAGAAGCAGGCAGAGCTCGCAGGGCACAGGAGGCCAAAAAGCAGACTGCAAATATATGGGAGTAATGCCATCAGAACCCATAAAACCACACTCCCAGCGCTCCACAGAAGATGAGGAAGTCGTAATGCTGAATGAATTCCCAGGGGGGGCTACTACATCTGAGACAAGTCAGCAGGAGTCTTAAGAGGAGTCAGAGGAGGATGGTGGCTGGGGGGAGGAGGAGGAGCAAGAAGAGTAGGTTTTGAGGGGGACTTTAAGCTTTTCGGGGATCCCTGGTGTTGTCCGTGGCTGGGGGGAGGAGCGATGAGCAGGAGCCCTCCACCGCTTCCAATTTAGTGCAAATGGGGGCCTTCATGCTTTAGTTTTTGAAGAGGGACCCCCGTATAAAAAGCATAAAGGGCAAGGACCAGTACTGGGTGGTAACGTACTTAAACCCCCGTTACAAACACAAAATGGCGGACATGTTACCAGCATCACAGAGGGCTGGAAGAATGAAGCATTTGCAGGCCTTGCTGCGAGAGATGCTGGATTCTGCTGTTGTGGGTGCTGGCAGAGGAATTTCCACCCACAGCGAAACAGGTGCGGGTACCAATCCTACCGCTCCTGCAAGAAGAAGGCAGTTTGAAGATGTGTTGGTCAGTTCAGATATGAGATCATTCTTGCAGCCAACCCATCGACAGCTGCTCTCCGGATCCAGCCTCAGGGAACACCTAGACTGACAGGTGTCCGACTACATCAGGTTAACGGCCGATGTGGACACTTTGAGAAGCAAAGAACCCCTGGACTACTGGGTGTGCAGGCTTGACCTGTGGCCAGAGCTGGCACAATTTGCCATGGAACTCTTGGCTTGCCCCTCGTCGAGTGTCCTGTCCAAAAGGATGTTCAGCGCAGCAGGGGGGATCGTGACCGATAAGCGCACTCTCGAAGCTCACGACAGCGTGGACTACCTCACATTTCAAAAAATGAATGAGGCATGGATCTCGGAGGAATTCAACACCTGTGACAACCAGGTGTAATTGAATTTTCTCATGCCAGCCCACACATATCCGCCAACACCCAGAACAAAGAATGGTCCTTGTATTATGTATATAGAGCGGCATAAAATGCCTTTTCTGTCAGGTGAATGCCTAATTTTTGGGGCCTGTACTCCAGTGGCCTACAGTAATATTTTTATCCGGTAACCGCCTAATGTACCTCCAGCCACATCATTACAAGTTCTTTTCTGTTTGGTGAATGCCTAATTTGGAGGGCCTGTACTGGCCTACAGTAAATTTTTTATCCAGTGACCGCCTAATGTACATCCAGCCACATAATAACAAGTTATTTTCTGTCAGGTGAATGCCTAATTTTTGGGGCCTGTACTGGCCTACAGTAAAATTTTTATCTGGTGACCGCCTAATGTATCTCCAGCCACATATTCACAAGTTCTTTTCTGTCAGGTGAATGCCTAATTTTTGGGGCCTGTACTGGCCTACAGTAAAATTTTTATCCAGTGACCGCCTAATGTACCTCCAGCCACATAATCACTTGTTCTTTTCTGTCAGGTGAATGCCTAATTTTTGGGGCCTGTACTCCGGTGGCCTAAAATAAAATTTTTATAGGCTCCAGAAGGTCACAGTTCTGAGAGTTTCCCTTTAAGACGCAAAAAAATGGCCCCTGATTAAAATACGTATTTTCTGTGGGAATTTTTGCCAATGATCCCCCTCTGGTATGTCACTGTCCATTTTGTGGGACTATTTGTGCACTTCTAGTAAGTATTTAGTGGCTGCAAAAATGACCTGAAGGTTTTTCAGGTTCGTCTGCTATTAAAGTCAATGGGGCCCGCCGCGAACACACGGTTCGCGAACATTTGATAGCGAACGCGCTTTCGCAAACTGTCCTGGCCGATGTTTGTCCATCACTACTTGTGTTGGCCTTCCTTCTGTCAGTTAGGACTTACCTACAAATGGGGCCACTTTTATTTTTTTTTTCCAGGGCCACTTTTAGTTCCCTGTCCGTGCCTGGTTAACATATATGTTTTAGTACAGGAATCTGTAGGATGGAAAAGAGTAGAGTCCTATGCTTTTGTATCTTTTTCTTCCAATATATTTTTTAAATGTAGAGCAAAAACATGATGTTAACCAAGCTTTAGGCTACTGGTCTGTTTTTAGCTTTCTGCCAGTACCTTGGGATGTCAGTTCTGAGCAGCTTCAAACATAAAAAATAAAAAAAATTAAAAATTGTAAAAACATATTTGTTGTAAAGTACACTGCATCCATTTATGAACACCAAAACACCAACTAGTTCATGAGCTATATTACTATGAGGCAGCTCTTGGCTTTCTTTTCTCTAATCTCTGTAACTGACATCTAAGTTATCTCACATTTGAAGATAGTCTTCAACTAAGGCTTGTTTCAAATATGCGTGAAACAGATCCGGCAGGCTGTTCTGGCTGAGAACAACTTTTCAGATCTGTCCCTGCTGGGCGCAACCATGCAATGCCGGAAGTCTGTCAAGCCTCATTCACTATAATGGGATCAGGCGGAAATCCGGCCACAACCTGGCAAATATGCCGAGGAGCGGCCAGGCAAATACCATTAAAAGGGTTTTTCCAAGATTTTAATACTGATGACCTATTCTCTAGGTCATCAGTATCTGATTGGTGGGGGGTCTGACTGCTAGGACCCACCCCAATCAGCTCTTTGAGAAGGTCCCATTCACTTCTATAGCGTTGTGCTGCACCTAGGCCATGTGACCAATGAACGCGTCATCACTCGGCCTAGGGAAAGCAGCGAGAAGGCTGTGGAGCTAATGTCCACCCATCAGATACTGCACACCGATCAGATACTAATGACCTATCCAGAGGATAGGTCATCAGTATTAGGGTCTATTCTATAGCTATCATATTTCTGGGTCCGAATTCCGTTCTGCAACATGTAGTGTCTGCATCCGTAGTTCTGTTCTGCGGTCCCGAAAAAAATAGAGCATACATTATTCTTGTCCGCAATCACGGGCAAGAATAGGCATTTCTGTCATAGGGCCAGCCATGTGTGGTTTGCAAAATAAGGAATGCACACGACCGGTATCTGTGTTTTGCAGATCCACAATTTGCGGACCGCAAAATAATTATGGAGGCTTGAATGGACCCTTACAGTCTCAGAAAACTCCTTCAGGACCCTGCCATTTTACACGTTAAGGACCAAGCCATTTTTTGCATATCACACATGTGTCACTTTAAGTGGTGATAACTTTAAAACGCTTTTACTTACCCGAGCCATTCTGAGATTGTTTTCTCGTCACATATTGTACTTCATAAAAGTGGTAAATTTGAGCCAAAATATTTCATATCTATTTATAAAAAAATAAAAAAATTTACCAAAAATTGTAAAAAATTCACAATTTTCAATATTTTCATTTCTCTGCTTTTAAAACAGATAGTGATACCTCCTAAAACAGTTATTACTTTATATTTCCCATATGTCTACTTCATGTTTGGATCAATTTGTAAATTATATTTTCTTTTTTTGGGACTTTAGAAGGCTTAGAGGAAAGGTAACAAAAAATAGCTTTTTAGGCACCGTTTTTATTTTTTGTTTTTTACAATGTAAATATGACAGGTTAGATCATGTGCTATTTTTATAGAGCATAATGTGAAAAAAAATATCCCAGACAAGAAGTAAGTTTTGAGATTGCTACGTTCAAAAAGAATGTGGAAGCTGACCTTCGTAAATTAAATAATCGTAGGACTAAAAATAACCTCACGAAAACGGAATTTGAGGCCATCAAACAACTGCAGTCTAGTCAAAATTTGACGATAAGACCTGCAGACAAAGGTGGGGCCTTAGTGATTTTAAATACAGTAGATTATGTAAATGAATGTAAACGACAGTTGATGGACACAGTCACATATAACAAACTTGGATCTGATCCAACATTAGAATTCCATCACCAGCTGATTAGTTTATGTAAGAGTGGATTGGACAAAGGGATTTTGTCTACGAACGAGTATAGATTTATTACAGAGACCCAAAAACGGATACCATTTTTTTTTTGTATCCCTAAGGGCTCTTTTACACTTGCGTTGTCCGGATCCGGCGTGTACTCCATTTGCCGGAATTACACGCCGGATCCAGAAAAACGCAAGTGAACTGAAAGCATTTGAAGACGGATCCGTCTTCAAAATGCGTTCAGTGTTACTATGGCAGCCAGGACGCTATTAAAGTCCTGGCTGCCATAGTAGTAGTGGGGAGCGGGGAGCAGTATACTTACAGTCCGTGCGGCTCCCGGGGCGCTCCAGAATGACGTCAGAGCGCCCCATGCGCATGGATGATGTGTCCATGCGAGCATGTCATCCATGCGCGTGGGGCGCCCTGACGTCACTCTGAAGCGCCCCGGGAGCCGCACGGACGGTAAGTATACTGCTCCCCCGCTCCCCACTACACTTTACCATGGCTGCCAGGACTTTAGCGTCCTGGGAGCCATGGTAACCATTCAGAAAAAGCTAAACGTTGGATCCGGCAATGCGCCGAAACAACGTTTAGCTTAAGGCCGGATCCGGATTAATGCCTTTCAATGGGCATTAATTCCGGGACGGCTTTGCGGCAAGTGTTCAGGATTTTTGGCCGGAGCAAAAAGCGCAGCATGCTGCGGTATTTTCTCCGGCCAAAAAACTTTCCGGTCCGGAACTGAAGACATCTTGATTCTTGATGCATCCTGAACAGATTTCTCTCCATTCAGAATGCATTAGGATAAAACTGGTCAGGATTCTTCCGGCATAGAGCCCCGACGACGGAACTCTATGCCGGAAGAAAAGAACGCAAGTGTGAAAGGGCCCTAAGATACACAAAAGTCTCACA
Organism: Bufo bufo; assembly: GCF_905171765.1. NCBI lineage: Eukaryota > Metazoa > Chordata > Amphibia > Anura > Bufonidae > Bufo > Bufo bufo. The sequence goes on from NC_053389.1 coordinate 483,004,747, forward strand.
AATACACCGGGAAAACCTATAATATCAGGGATAGGGTCTATCTCTTCGAATCTATCACAATATATAGATAGTATCTTGCAGCCCATAGTGAAGAAAATCCCGTCTTTTATAGAAGATACAACAGATATTATTACAGTTGTTGAGGACATTAAATTTGAGGAAGAATGGATTTTAGGGACTATTGATGTAGCATCCCTATATACGAGCATAGAGCATGCACAAGGCTTACTAGCCTTAGAAAAAAAACTAAACAACTATAGCAGCCTCCATAAGGACCAGATTACATTTTTGCTGGAAGGGGTAAACTATATTCTCCAACATAACTATTTCTCTTTTAAGTTTGAATTTTTTTGTGCAGAGACAGGGGACTGCCATGGGCACCAGATTTGCCCCCAGCTATGCCAATTTATTTATGGCCCAATGGGAAGAGGATACCATCCGGCCAGAGCTGGGGGGAAATCTGGTGCTCTGGCGTAGCTACATAGATGATATTCTATTTATATGGAGGGACTCTGATATATCTTTACAGTCCTTCTTACAGAGTATCAATACAAATGATAGAAATCTGCAGTTCACAAGCTCCACCAGTAGGTCTAAGGTGGAATTCTTGGACCTTCTGATTACCAGAAATGGAGAAAAACTAACATGTAGCACATACTACAAACCTGTCATGAGGAATAGTTATATTCCATATAACAGTTGTCACCTCCCAAGATGGCTCCTGAATATCCCCACCAGCCAGTTCAGGAGGATTAAAAGGAATTGCTCAAATACCTCCCAGTTTGAATTGGAGGCTGAACAATTGAAACAACAGTTTGTGAGCAAACAATACCCTGAAAACGCTCTAGAGAAATCCCTAAATAAAGTTAGAGTAATGAATAGAGAAAGTTTTTTTGTGAGAAATGAACAAGTAGAAGATACACAATCTCAAGAGAATAATAGCCGGATTATTTTGCCTTTTAACGCCCACTATAAAGCTATTGACAAAATTATTAGAGCCCATTGGCATCACCTTCTAGGTGATAAGATCATTGGAAATATGCTCACTGAACCCCAGATAGTATATACTAGAGCATCAAGCTTGGGGTTACAAGTGGCACCCACAGTGCGTAATAAAGTTGCAAATAAGGATTCCAATTGGCTCAGTTTTAAAGGTTTTTTTAGATGTGGGAGGTGCAGCAATTGCCGGATCACCAAATTCCCTAAGAAGACTACATGTATCCAGTCCACACAAAATGCTTTCACATTCACGATAAAAGATGGTCTGACGTGTGACTTCACGGATGTGATCTATATGCTCGAGTGCCCCTGTCGGAGACAGTATATAGGGAGAACCAAGAGATCCCTAAAAAACCAGAATCTCTGAACATATAGCGAAAATTAAGAAGGGATTTGATGCTCACACTATCATCACACTTCAGAGACTTCCATAATAGCGATCCTTCTCTGTTGAAATATGTGGCCTTTGAGAAGGTTAAAAAACCATGGAGAGGCGGTCATCATATCGCCAGAATGTCACGTACAGAATCGAGACGGATTTTTGAGTTCAACACGATAACGCCGTACGGTTTGAATGCTGAATTCGAATTGTTCGGGTTTCTATAGGCAACAAGGGGCAATTGTCGGGTGGCAATGAGGCATCAAGTGTCTGGCTGTTTATCGGCACCTCGATCCCTCCTTTCTGTCCGATAGTTGCCCCCTTTTACATCACTAGGCACCTTGAGATATGGACGAATCTACATAATCAACATAGAAGAGAGGACATTACATTCGTTTACATAACTATCGTTTTTATACATAAAAAAAATAATTAAAAAAATGATTTGAGGGTATTTTATTTTCGCATAGGCCCCACCGTTTGTGTGCATTTTTGATCTTTTTTATCATCATTTTTATCTATGTTTTTAGCGAACATTATCTACACACAATATGTGTTTTTTTATGTTTTTTTTATGTTTTTTTGATATGTTTAGTTTGTATGTATGCATGTATAGGGTTGAACCATCGATTGTATATATGCATATATGAAGAAAATGGATGCAGATGGTAGTTATTTGAAAATATCGTTTTAAGAAATCGTTCTGATGAAATGTTTTTTAAAGAAATCGATTCAAAAAAATCGATTCAAGAATTGATAAGAAAATGTCTATTATTTTCGAAGTAGCACCATTGTCAAGATAATCTAATAAGTGTTGATGTGGGCTATAATCACACATGATAAAAACCGTTAGGATAACTGCAAATAAGGCCTCATGCACACGACCGTTGTCTGCATCCGTGGCCGTTGTTCCGTTTTCCGTTTTTTTGGCGGACCCATTGACTTTCAATGGGTCCGTGGAAAAATCGGAAAATGCACCGTTTGGCTTCCGTGTCCGTGATCCGTTTTTCCAGTCCGTGAAAAAAATATGACCTGTCCTATTTTTTTCACGGACAACGGTTCACGGACCCATTCAAGCTAATGGGTCCGTGAAAAATCACGGATGCACACAAGAGAGTCATCCGCGTCTGTGATCCGTGTCCGTGATCCGTGTCCGTTTTTCCTATCATTTTCAATGCAAACTTGACGTGGTTTTTTTTTCTCACTTTTCATGTCCGTGGATCCTCCAAAAATCAAGGAAGACCCACGGATGAAAAAACGGACACGGATCACGGAACTACGGAACCCGTTTTTGCGGACCGCAAAAAAAAACGGTCGTGTGCATGAGGCCTAATATTGTAGTGATAACATATACTGACAAGGTCTATGTTTTGTATGGATTATTGGATCAAAGATCTTTTAGTATGTATCAGTACATCTTTAAATGAATATACAATCTGGTAGGAGTACAACGATTTAACAATATAAAAATACAAAGAGGATCTGGATATCCAGGGACACTTGTTGTTTGGACAGACTCCAGTTCGGACTTTTATTGTTTCTTGAAATTAAGGGACACCTCCCTACTCTAATAAAGCCAATCAAAACCCTCTATATAAAGATGGACCGTTCAGTATGCTGCTGACCACTGAGGAAGGGGCAAATTAGACCCCGAAATGTGTCTGGGACAGCAGCTACAGGACCTAGGACCGTATGATGCTAAAAAGGATTTGAAAGAACTAAATATTCTCAGCCACAGATCAATATAATAGCCGCGCGCCTTATTTCCACACAAACTATCGGCTGATACAGACTTGGACACCGCCCTCTTACCAGGATCACGTGGACCAACCTACATCACGTGACCGGTGATCACGAGGACAAGCAGCAAGGTCCTGCACATCCACCTCGGCGTTCCATCTGCATGTGGATCAGATCGGCCACAAAGAAACCTGACCGCCACACATTTCGCCTGGAGGGGTAAAGTACTCATTGGGGAGATATACCCAACTACATATTTTTAGTCTGACATTGTATACTTGATGCCCGATAATAGCACACATTCAAGACACAGCGGTGCATAGGGCAACAGGCTGAAAGTTGCGTCCAGCCATATATTGTTCTCTGTCAGTGTCTTTGCTCTGAACTTTGCCATATTACTAAAGTGGATAAGATCACAGATCCATATAGAGTTATTGCAATTATAGCAGCACTGATTGAAGTACATTTACTCACCACGTCTTAGCGGAGACATAGGGTGACTGGTAGTGGAATTATAATTTACAATACACGGAGCTCACCATACACTTTGCAATACCTGACCAGTTATCACCTGGAGTCTATTTGATGGTCAGATGTGGTATATTAACTAGAGCTGTGTGATTTTTATTCATATGATTTTTTAAATATTGAGTGGTTTTTATATAGTATACTAGCGCCTTTATGCATGTAATATGTGTATGATGTATTTTTAAAAGTGATCAAATATAATAAAATTTTGTACATCCAATATAGTCCTAAATTGTTACATTCATTTGGACCCAGATAGCCGAGTGCCCCCTACTTTTATTTACACTGCTCAAAAAAATAAAGGGAACACAAAAATAACACATCCTAGATCTGAATTAATTAAATATTCTTCTGAAATACTTTGTTCTTTACATAGTTGAATGTGCTGACAACAAATTCACACCAAAAAAATATATGGAAATCAAATTTTTTAACCCATGGAGGTCTGGATTTGGAGTCACCCTCAAAATTAAAGTGGAAAAACACACTACAGGCTGATCCAACTTTGATGTAATGTCCTTAAAACAAGTCAAAATGAGGCTCAGTAGTGTGTGTGGCCTCCACGTGCATGTATGACCTCCCTACAACGCCTGTGCATGCTCCTGATGAGGTGGCGGATGGTCTCCTGAGGGATCTCCTCCCAAACCTGGACTAAAGCATCTGCCAACTCCTGGACAGTCTGTGGTGCAACGTGACGTTGGTGGATAGAGCGAGACGTGATGTCCCAGATGTGCTCAATTGGACTCAGGTCTGGGGAACGGGCGGGCCACTCCATAGCATCAATGCCTTCGTCTTGCAGGAACTGCTGACACACTCCAGCCACATGAGGTCTAGCATTGTCTTGCATTAGGAGGAACCCAGGGCCAACCGCACCAGCATATGGTCTCACAAGGGGTCTGAGGATCTCATCTCAGTACCTAATGGCAGTCAGGCTACCTCTGGCGAGCCACATGGAGGGCCTGTGCGGCCCTCCCAAAGAAATGCCACCCCTCACCATTACTGACCCAATGCCAAACCGGTCATGCTGGAGGATGTTGCAGGCAGCAGAACGTTCTCCACGGCGTCTCCAGACTCTGTCACGTCTGTCACATATGCTCAGTGTGAACCTGCTTTCATCTGTGAAGAGCACAGGGTGCCAGTGGCGAATTTGCCAATCTTGGTGTTTTCTGGCAAATGCCAAACGTCCTGCACGGTGTTGGGCTGTAAGCACAACCCCCACCTGTGGACGTCGGGCCCTCATATCACCCTCATGGAGTCTGTTTCTGACCGTTTGAGCAGACACATGCACATTTGTGGCCTGCTGGAGGTCATTTTGCAGGGCTTTGGCAGTTCTCCTCCTGTTCCTCCTTGCACAAAAGCGGAGGTAGCGGTCCTGCTGCTGGGTTGTTGCCCTCCTACGGCCTCCTCCACATCTCCTGATGTACTGGCCTGTCTCCTGGTAGTGCCTCCATGCTCTGGACACTATGCTGACAGACACAGCAAACCTTCTTGCCACAGCTCGCATTGATGTGCCATCCTGGATAAGCTGCACTACCTGAGCCACTTGTGTGGGTTGTAGACTCCGTCTCATGCTACCACTAGAGTGAAAGCACCGCCAGCATTCAAAAGTGACCAAAACATCAGCCAGGAAGCATAGGAACTGAGAAGTGGTCAGGTCACCACCTGCAGAACCACTCCTTTATTGGGGGTGTCCTTGCTAATTGCCTATAATTTCCACCTGTTGTCTATCCATTTGCACAACAGCATGTGAAATTGATTGTCACTCAGTGTTGCTTCCTAAGTGGACAGTTTGATTTCACAGAAGTGTGATTGACTTGGAGTTACATTGTGTTTGTTTAAGTGTTCCCTTTATTTTTTTGAGCAGTGTATATACTATCGTTTTTCCCTTTGCGATCAGGGGTAGATCGCTAGGGTTGGCACTGTACCCAGGGGGTATAGGAGGTTGAGCCACTGTAATATATCCATTTTCATTTTTATAGAGCAGGTTGTTACAGATGCAACAATACCAAATATCACAACTTTTTTGGTTGTTTGTTTCAGTTTTACATAATAAAGCATTTTTTTTTTTTTTTTATTTTTTAGTGTCTCCATATTCTGAAAGTCATAGTTTTTAAAATTTTTGGGGTGACTGTCTTATATAGGGGCTCATTTTTTTTCGGTATGAGATGACGGTTTGATTGGTACTATTTTAGGGTGCATATGACTTTTTGATCGCTTGGTCTTACACTTTTTGTGATGTAAGGTGACCAAAATAGTCTTTTTTGACACCGTTTTTTTTATTTTATTTTTTTACGGTGTTTATATGAGGGGTTAGGTCATGTGATATTTTAATAGACCTGGTTGTTACGTACATGGCGATACCTAATATGTCTACTATTTTATTTTTTTCACTTTTAACACAATAAAAGCATTTTTGAAACCAAAAAAAATCATGTTTTAGTGTCTCCATATTCTGAGAGCAATAGTTATTTTTAATTTTTTAGGCGATTATCTTAGGTATGGGCTCATTTTGATCTCTTAGTGTTGCACTTTTTGTGATGTAAGGTGACCAAAAACTGTTTGTTTTAGCAAAGTTTTTATTTTATTTTTTCTATGGCATTTAGGTGAAGGGTGGATCATGTGATATTTTTATAGAGCCAGTTGCTACGGACGTGACAATACCCCAATATGTCTGTTTTTCTTTTTTCTTTTCTTTTTTTTACACAATTTTATGTGTTTTTTTTTGTTTTTTTTACTCGAAACTTTTTTTTTATTATGAAAAACACTTTTTTTTACTTTTTATTTTTGTCCCACTCTGGGACTTCAACTTCTGGGGTCTGATCCCCTCTGCAATGCATGACAATACATTGGCTGTCAGCCTTTATGGTGACAGACTGCTTGTGATACCCAGGCTGGATCTCACAGGCTTCCGTAGGAGGCAAGCCCCGATGCCTAAGGAAGGCATCGGGCTTGCCTTCTCTGCCATCAGGTCCCCGCACTGCTGCGCGGGGACCTGATGGAGATGCGGAGGGCACTAGTACCCTCCACAAACCCACTGCATGCCGCGGTCAGCTTTGACCGAGGCATACAAGGGGTTAATACGCTGGCATCTTCACCGAAGCCGGTGTATGCAGCAGGGACCCGGCTGTCAGTGACTGCCGGGTCCGTGCCGCTGATCAGGCGGGTCCAGCTCCTGCACCCGTCCGATCAGCCTGCCATACATGTACGTCGCTGGTCCTTAAGTCATGTCCAGCTGTGACGTACATGTACGGCAAGGGTCCTTAAGGGGTTAAAGTAGTTTTCAAGCCCACTATAAATACATATTTGTATCACAGAAAATGTAAACATAAACTAAAATGAAAGTTATATTTATATAATTTATATATTTATTTGCCAAACAGTTGTAGGCATGCTCTGTGTCAAATGCAATAGTAGTTGGGCAGAAATAGTGAAAAGGAAGGAAGAGCTACTACTAATAGAGATGGTACTTTTCATTGAACTTCTCCTTCTGATCATAATGAGATGACTTCTGACAATTCTGTGTACGCAGCTGAAGAATGACCAGTTTACATTACCCTTGATTATATGCTTCCTTCCTACACTAGAGTTGTATTTTGCATGTTTTTAGCATGTAGAATAAGCTGCAGAGTTTAGTAGTTTGGCAGAATGGCATCAACATCCTCTGCCAGAGAGAAGAATATTCAGACATCAGCATTATCCCTAGAGGTAATTTCATACTATCTCTCCCCCCTATGCTTCTTAGGGAAGAGATGAAAAATATTCAGAAGATATGGCGATATCTGTTGTCAGGAATGCAGCTTAAATCGGCACTACTTTGATTTTCATAAAATACAGCTCTGCAGACCCTGCATATTAAGAAAAGTGACTCCCTGCTGAATAATCACTTTCAGCTTTATTTCCATAAAACTGGAGAACACTTATCAGTTTGTTGAAGGAGACTCTAGTTACAGACTGCTGAAGATATGGCCGCCTGCTCTGCAAATGTACCCATGTTTTTAGCGGTAAAGACTATTGATTGTAGACATACAGGGAGAGATTTATCAAACGAGTGTAAAGTAGAACTGGCTTAGTTGCCCATAGCAACCAATCAGATTCCACCTTGTCACAGCTCCTTTGGAAAATGAAAGGTGGAATCTGATTGGTTGCTATGGACAACTAAGCCAGTTGTACTTTACACCAGTTTGATAAGTCTCCCCCACAATGTCTTACTGGGGTGCTTATGGCCCACAAGTAAAATTCATTTTGTGGACTGTACAACTTCTTGCTTATCCCTAAAACAGCACCAAACACATTTTTTTTTCAGTAGTATGCTACCTAGCCTGTGGCTGAGACTGCTCTGTTCTGGAGCACCTGTCAGTATATTGCTGACTGGCTCTTGCCTGGAACACATGGCCACAGAGCAGCAGGAAGACACTGCCTTCGAGAAGGCAGGTCCCTTAACAGAGGATGCAGGTTGTCCTACCTCTGTGCCTAGAGATTTTTTAATATGGACATCGGCTGGTTGAGATGCTGAAAGCATCTATATGTAGTGCAGTCAGTCTACTGTGCCATGTGGCACTTGTTCATGGGGTGGAGGGGCCCCTTGTTCAGGGGCTCATTGGGGGATTCACCTGTTCCCCTGTGGGCCAATCTGAGCCTGTAAGCATTTGCTATACAGCACAGTAAAAAAAATTACATTTCTACATAAGCATTAGGCTACTTTCATACTAGCATTAATATTTTCCGGTATTGAGATCCGTCATTGGGTCTCATTACCAGAAAAAAACGCTTCAGTTTTGTCCGCATTCATTGTCAATGGGAACAAAACGTAACTGAACAGAACGGAGTGCTCCAAAATACATTCCGGTCCGTTTGGTTGTGTTCTCATACCAGAGAGCAAACCGCAGCATGCTGCGGTTCGCTTTCCGTCATGGGATGCGGAGCAAAACGGATCCGTTATGACCAACAATGCAAGTCCATTGACTTTCAATGGAGTTCATGACGCATCCGTCTTGGCTATGTTAAAGATAATACAACCGGATACGTTCATAATGGATGCAGATGGTTGTATTATCAGTAACGGAAGCGTTTGTGCTAAACCCTGCCGGATCCAGCAAAAACGCTAGTGTGAAAGTAGTCTTACATAAATAGAAATAGAGGAAGATTGTAGATTGATGTATAAAGTTTTCCAATATGAAGTGAAGACTAGTGTTGAGTGAACATGCTCGGTCCGAACACCAGTTCAGCTCGAGCCTCGCTAAGCTCGGCACACCGCGTGTGGCTCGAGCGCGATGCTCGAGTCAGTGTATTTAAATCAAATTTAGCCTCTATTTCTATGCAGAGGATCGCTGTACAGTGAGGGAATCACTCAGTGTGAGTACACGACTTAGGAGTCCCTGCTCTGACTCCAAATATAGCTATTTCCATATATGGAGTCAGTGCTTGGGGACACCCCAGCATATTTAAATCTAATTTAGCCTCTATTTTGGGAAAAGTTTCTGCCGGGATTTGAACTCATGACCTTTTCATTACAGGCAAGGAACTTAACCACCTGCTATCTGGGCCATTTGCCCCCTTCCTGACCAGGCCAAATTTTGCAAAACTGACATATCTCACTTTATGTGGTAATACTTTGGAACGCCTTATTATCCAAGTCATTCAGAGATTGTTTTCCTCGTGACACATTGTACTTCATGATAGTCCATAATTGAGTCAAAATATTTCACCTTTATTTATGAAAAAATCCCAAATTTTACCCAAAAATTTGAAAAATTCGCAATTTTCTAAATTTCAATTTCTCTGCTTTTAAAACAGAAAGTGATACATCATAAAATATATTACTATTAACATTCCCCATATGTCTACTTTATGTTGGCATCATTTTGGAAATGTCATTTATTTGTTTAGGACGTTAGAAGGCTTAGAAGTTTAGAAGCAATTCTTCAAATTTTTAAGAAAATTGCCAAAACCCACTTTTTAAGGACCAGTTCAGGTCTGAAGTCACTTTGTGGGCCTACATAGTGGATACCCCCATAAATGACCCCATTGTATAAACTACACCCCTCAAGGTATTCAAAACCGATTTTACAAACTTTGTTAACCCTTTAGGCGTTCACAAGAATTAAAGGAAAATGGAGATCAAATTTTTAAATTTCACTTTTTTGGCAGATTTTCCATTTTAATCAATTTTTTTCTTTAAACACATCGATGATTAACAGCCAAACAAAACTCAATATTTATTACCCAGATTCTGAGGTTTACAGAAACACCCCACATGTGGTCATAAACTGCTGTATGGGCACACGGCAGGGCGCAGAAGAAAAGGAACTCCACATGGTTTTTAGATGCCATGTCCCATTTGAAGCCCCCTGATGCACCCTTACAGTAGAATCTCCCAAGAAGTGACCCCATTTTGGAAACTAGGGGGATAAGGTGCCAGTTTTTATTAGTACTATTTTTGGGGTACATATGATTTTTTGATCATTCATTATAACACTTTATGGGGCAAGGTGACCAAAAAATGGTTGTTTTTAGCACAGTTTCTATTTATTTATTTTTTACAGCGTTCACCTGAGGGGTTCAGTCAAGTGACAATTTTATAGAGGCAGATTGTTACGGACGTGGTGATACCTAATATGTATACTTTTCTCATTTATTAAAGTTTTACACAATAATAGCATTTTTGAAACAAAAAAATTATGTTTTAATGTGTCCATGTTCTGAGAGCTATATTTTTTTTTATTTTTTGAGAGATTTTCTTATGTAGGGGCTCATTTTTTGCGGGATGAGGTGACGGTTTTATTGGTACCATTTGATCACTTGGTGTTGCGCGTTTTTGATCACTTGGTGTTGCATCTTTTGTGATGCAAGATGACAAAAATTGCTTGTTTGGACACAGTTTTTTTTTTTTTTTTTACGGTGTTCATCTGAGGGGTTAGGTCATGTGATATTTTTATAGAGCTGGTTTTTACGGACGCGGCAATACCTAATATGTATACTTTGTTTTATTTGTTTCACTTTAACACAATAATAGCATTTTTGAAACCCAAAAAATGATGTTTTAGTGTCTCCATGTTTTAAGAGCTATAGTTTTTTTATTTTTTGAGAGATTTTCTTATGTAGGGGCTCATTTTTTGCGGGATGAGGTGACTGTTTTATTGGTACTATTTTGTGGGACATACGCCTTTTTGATCACTTGGTGTTGCACCTTTTGTGATGCAAGGTGACAAAAATTGCTTGTTTTGACACAGTTTTTTTTTTTTTTTTTACGGTGTTCACCCGAGGGGTTAGGTCATGTGATATTTTTATAGAGCTGGTTTTTACGGATGCGGCAATACCTAATATGTATACTTTGTTTTATTTGTTTCACTTTAACACAATATAGCATTTTTGAACCCAAAAAATGATGTTTTAGTGTCTCCATGTTTTAAGAGCTATAGTTTTTTTTTATTTTTTGAGAGATTTTCTTATGTAGGGGCTCATTTTTTGCGGGAGATGGTGACGGTTTTATTGGTACTATTTGTGGGGACATACGTGTTTTTGATCACTTGGTGTTGCACCTTTTGTGATGCAAGGTAACAAAAATTGCTTGTTTTGACACCGTTTTTTTTTTTGTTTTTTTTTACGGTGTTCACCCGAGGGGTTAGGTCATGTGATATTTTTATAGAGCTGGTTTTTACGGACCGGGCAATACCTAATATGTATACTTTTTTTTATTTGTTTCACTTTAACACTAATAGCATTTTTGAACCAAAAAAATGATGTTATTAGTGTCTCCATGTTTCTAAGAGCTATAGTTTTTTTATTTTTTGGAGAGATTTTCTTATGTAGCGGCTCATTTTTTGCGGGATGAGGTGACGGTTTTATTGGTACTATTTTGTGGGAATACATGTTATTGATCACTTGATGTTGCACCTTTTGTGATGCAAGGTGACAAAAATTGCTTGTTTGACACAGTTTTTTTTTTTTTTTTTACGGTGTTCACCCGAGGGGTTAGGTCATGTGATATTTTTATAGAGCTGGTTTTTACGGACGCGGCAATACCTAATATGTATACTTTTTTTAAATTTTTTCTATTTTTAACTTTTTTTTTTTCATCCTTACTTGGGGACTTTTTTTTTTTTACATTGTGAAACTTTTTTTTATTTTCAACCTTTTATTTTTATTTTTTTTATTTTACACTTTTCGTCCCCCATAAGGTCATACAAGACCTCTGGGGGACATATACTTCACTTTTTTTTTTCACTGTTGATTTCTCCTGTAACTGGGGCTGACATAGTCTCTGAGAGACCTCACACAGCTCCTGCACTCTCCGGTCACTGCGGTCACATGACCGCCGGGCAGGAACAGGAAGCGCACTGTCCCTGCCTTGTCTTAGGGTTGCCCTGCTGTCACTGACAGCGGGCAACCCGATCAGCAGCTGCACGATTAGCGTGCAGCTGGTATTTATGAAAGGACGTTCTAAAACGTGCTTTCAGAAATAGAGGTCCACCCATAGGACGTTTATATCCTATGGGCGGACGTAAAGCGGTTAAAGGGAACCTGTCACATAGATTTTGTGTATAGAGCTGAGGACATGGGCTGCTAGATGGCCGCTAGCACATCCGCAATACCCAGTCCCCATAGCTCTGTGTGCTTTTATTGTGTAACAAAAACGATTTGATACATATGCAAATTACCCTGAGATGAGTCCTGTCCCTGAGATGAGTAACGTACAGGACTCATCTCAGGTTAATTTGCATATGAATAAAATCGAGCTATGGGGACTGGGTATTGCGGATGTGCTAGAATATCGAATATTCGAGATTTTTTTTTTCACAGTACACATGATCCCCCCCTGCTTGAGGGCTAATGAGAAGGCTGCAATATCTCTGTCATAGCTTAGCAACATCCCTAGCAACCAATAGGAAAGTTGCCTACCCCTTACTATATAAGAACCTCCCCAGCAGCTATTTTCTAAAGTCTATAGCAGTTATGAAAGAGACAGCAGTGTCATTGCTGTGCTCTGTTCTTTGTGTTATTACATTATACACATTATACATTATACACAGTTGAAAGTTGTTAAAGGGAACCTGTCACCAAAAAAACGCTTACTAAGCTGTTAATAGTACCTTATAGTGCTGCATAGTAGTTTCCTAATGCACTTTTTCATCGTTTAGCCGCATCTAGCCCTCCTTGAGAAATCGATGTTTTATTCAGCCGCTGCCCCCTGCTTCAAGTCAGGTTTGAAGTCAAGGGGGCAGCGGCTTAGGCGTCTCTAATGCTGCTCTCCCCCGCCTCCCGCCGCCTTTATTGACAAGCCGGATCTCAGTGCGGGACACGCTCCCAGCCCGCATGCGCAGTAAAGGGGCTGCTGTAGCGCGATCCCGGCTCCGGCTCGTACACTCAGCCAGCTTCAGTCTCACTACTGAGCATGCGCCCACCAGCCTTACATACTCGTGCCCGCGCCCGGCATCTTCTCTTCCTGCGCATACAGAGCGCGAGTATGTAAGGCTGGCGGGCGCATGTGCAGTAGTGAGACTGAAGCCGGTTGAGTGTACGAGCCGGAGCCGGGATCGCGTTAGAGCAGCCCTTTACTGCGCATGCGGGCTGAGAGGCGCGGTCCCGGCACTGAGATGCGGCGTGTCAATCAAGGCGGCGAGAGGCCGGAAAAGCAGGATTGGAGACACCTAGGCCGCTGCCCCCTTGACTTCAAGCCTGACTTGAAACACGGGGCAGCAGCTGATTAAAACATCGATTTCTCAGTGACGATAAATGCAGGAAAAGGACGAAAAAGTGCTATAGGACACAACTATGTAGCACTATAAGGTACTCTTAACAGCTTAATAGGCGATTTTTTGGTGACAGGTTCCCTTTAAGTTCAATGTTTTGTTAATCTGAATTTTATGTGATGGATCAGAACACAATAGTCTAAGTTGCTGAAGTGAAATTAGAAAAATATATACATAAAACTATTGTTTAGAAATAGAAAACTGAAAATTGTCACGTGCGTATGTATTCACACCCTTTATTAGGAAGCCCATAAAAAGCTCTGGTGCAACCAATTACCTTCAGAAGTCACATAATTAGTGAAATGATGTCCACCTGTGTGCAATCTAAGTGTCATATGGTCTGTCATTACATATACACACCTTTTTTGAAAGGCCCCAAAGGCTGCAGCGCCTAAGCAAGAGGCATCACTAACAAAACACTGCCATGAAGACCAAGGAACTCTCTAAACAAGTAAGGGGCAATGTTGTTCAGAAGTACAAGTCAGGGTTAGGTTATAAAAAAAATATCCAAATCTTTGATAATCCCCAGGAGCACAATCAAATCTATCATAACCAAATGCGAAGAACATGGCACAACAGCAAACCTGCCAAGAGACGGCCGCCCACCAAAACTCACGGACCGGACAAGGAGGGCATTATTCAGAGAGGCAGCACAGAAATCTAAGGTAACCCTGGAGGAACTGCAGAGTTCCACAGCAGAGACTGGAGTATCTGTACATAGGACGACAATAAGCTGTACGCTCCATAGAGTTGGCCTTTATGGCAGAGTGGCCAGAAGAAAGCCATTACTTTCAGCTAAAAACAAAAAGGCACGTTGTGAGTTTGCAAAAAGGCATGTGGGGAGACTCCCAAATGTATGGAGGAAGGTGCTCTGATCTGATGAGACTAAAATTGAACTTTTCGGCCTTCAAAGAAAATGCTATGGTCTGAAGCAAAACCCAACACATCACATCACCCAAAGAACACCAATGAAACATGGTGGTGGCAGCATCATGCTGGGGGAATGTTTTTCAGCAGCCGGGACTGGGAAACTGGTCAGAGTTGAGGTAGATGGTTTGTGCTAAATACAGGGATATTCTTGAGCAAAACCTGTCCCACTCTGGTCGTGATTTGAGGCTAGGACGGAGGTTCACCTTCCAGCAGGACAATGACCCCAAACACACTGCTAAAGCAACACTTAAGTGGTTTAAGGGGAAACATGTAAATGTGTTGGAATGGCCTAATCAAAGCCCAGATCTCAATCCAATAGAAAATCTGTGGTCAGACTTAAAGGGAACCTGTCACCGGGATTTTGGGTATAGAGCTGAGGACATGGGCTGCTAGATGGCCGCTAGCACATCCACGAAATCCAGTCCTCATAGCTCTGTGTGCCTTTATTGTGTAAAAAAAAAACGATTTGATACATATGAAAATTAACCTGAGATGAGTCCTGTACATGAGATGAGTCAGGGACAGGACTCATCTCAGGTTAATTTGCATATGTATCAAATCGTTTTTTTTACACAATAAAAGCACACAGAGCTATGGCGACTGGGTATTGCAGATGAACTAGCGGCCATCTAGCAACCCATATCCTCAGCTCTATACACAAAATCCAGATGACAGGTTCCCTTTAAAGATTGCTGTTCACAAGCGCAAACCATCCAACTTGAAGGAGCTGGAGCCGTTTTGCAGGGAGTAATGGGCAAAAATCCCAGTGGTAAGATGTGGCAAGCTCATAGAGACTTATCCAAAGTGAGTTGGAGCTGTGATTGCCGCAAAAGGTGGCTCTACAAAGTATTAACTTTTTCTATTATTTTGTCCTATTTGTTGTTTGCGTCACAAAAAAAATTAAATTAAAAGGGGGTGAATACTTTTGCAAGGCACTCTATGTATTCAGCGTAATATATTTAGCCTTATAGGGCATCTGGTATTATTTATATACTCAGCTTTATATACTCGGCCTACAGCAGCTATATTTTATGCTGTTTTAGGTGAGTGTATCGCTATCCATTTATTCAGCCTTATATATTTAACTTTGACATATCTTCCTTGGGTTTCACATTGTGTTACCCTGGGAAATAGCCATTATATATGTATTCAGCTGTACACAAGTATCTTGATATATCATTTTTTGGTAGAGTGCTATAATTCAGGCTCATTTTGTAATTTGTATATACTCAGTTAAGTATATGTGATTCAATACATCTGGTTTTAATTTGTATCCGGTTATTGTGACATGGAGTGCTTCACCTGATTTATGTCCCATCAAGTAAATTTCCTGTATCTGTTTCCATCATGCCTTTCTCTTCTATATTTTATATTGAAGTTGTATATTTGGATTAAATAAAGATTACTATAAATTTTATAATTATAGTCCTATGATCTTTTGTTTGTTTGGAATGTAATTGTAGTTGTTGGATCTGGGGACAATGTTTGGATTAATATGAGGTTGCTGTAGGTTCTTATGACTTGTATAATACATTTCTTACATTACATTAATACACCTGTTTAGGATGCTCACTTTTTGTGAGCTGAAAAAAGAAAGAAAAGATAATTTTTTTTTGAATAATGACATGATGCTTGTCTGTGCCATTTTAGAAATAAAATCAATTCTTGACACTTGTAAGTTTTGCACTTTCAATCTTGGAAGTGCTAATGCATATCAGGTGCAGATAACAATGTTCTGGTTACATTGACAGCCACTGTAAGAACAGCAGGAACTTTAGATCTTGCAAATCCCTTTGAGCTAGAGTTTGAAGGAAATGAAGTTACTGAACCGTGTGGTAGAGATAGATTGAAAGTATTACACCTGTGTAGTTGGTGTGAGCATACCTCCGCAATTCACTTCACTTTCTCTCTCATCAAGTTCCAATTCCAATAGAAATTATCATTTTCTTTATTCATTTAAAAAAAAAATACATACACAATAGATTTCGGCAAGAGGAGCTTCGTACTCTAGTGTTACCACAATTGTTTTCAACTGCAATGGATAATACTTATTGATCAAGACAACTGGATCTTCAAAAGCTTGAAAAAAAAAGGATTAGGATGGCATGGTGCGTGACTATTTCTACCTGCCCAGCCCTACCTCGATTTCAGCGAAGTCTTTAATTCGGTGTCTGGTAGAAAAATTATTGGACTTAGTGCCTGGAAAGTTTGGTGGATTTGCAGTTGGTTGATGGATAGATATTAGAGTATTGTTGTTAATGGTGTGCATTCTGGGGAGAGACAGATCACTAGTTGTGTACCTCAAGGGTTTGTCCTGGGTCCTATTCTTTTTAATATTTTTGTAGGTGACATGGGAGAAGGTTTGGTAGGAAAGATTTCCCTGTCTGCTGATGACACAAAAGTGTGTAATAGGGCTGATGTTCCTGGAGGGATTTGTAACATGAAAAAATATTTAGCTTCTCTAGACAATAGGTGCAAACAATAGAAACTGCAATTCAATGTTTCCAAATGTAAAATAATGCACCTGGAGAGAAGGAACCCTCAGTCTATCATATTGGGAGTTCTGTGTTAGCCAAGACTCCAGAAGAGAAGAGAAGACTTCAGACTGAGTTCACAGCATGGGTAGGCAGCAGGGAAAGCAAGTAGGATGCTTGGATGTACAGCTAGATGTATAACCAGTAGGAACAGAGAGATTGTGATCTTTATAGAGCGTCATTGAAACCACAACTGGAATACTGAGTTCAGTTCTGGAGACCCCAACTACATAAATATATAGATGAAATGGAACTGGTGCAAAAACAGGCTACAAAAATAGTGGAGGCTCTGATGCATAAAACATTGAGAGAGTGGTGCCTCAACGAGTAACGACAACATCCCCATTGCTCTTACATTCTCATTTGTATATATTAAAACTTCATTTTTCTCAGAAATGCAGGCATATATGAAAATAGGACCAACACAGATGCCTTCCACGTGTTACAGGTCAGCCAGTTTTATAGGTACAATTTTGCTGACATACTGTATAAGTATTAAAGTACATATCACGTCTGATAAGGCAGATAACAGATGGGCGGCGCAGAGGGGGGGCGTTACCCCTACCACTAGGGAGTAGAAAGTGGTGACCCCTAACTCACCTAGCACTGGCACCTGGCTGCTCTGACATCCCTAGATGGGCTGCTAACCCGTACGCCGATCACGTGCCGCATCCCTGCTTACCCCTGAAATAAGCCCTAGGTAGGGGAAGTAGGGCGGTTGGAGCACTAGTCCTCACCACTGACTAGTAGGGTAACAACAGGGAAAGGACAAAGAACACAAACACCACGAACAATCCCTGAAGAAAGACAACAAACAGGAGAGAACTCGGAGATCTGACAGCACCAGTTACAACAGCTCCACCAGCAACTCCAACTCCACCAAAGGTCAGAATAGAAGATCTGCAAAGAAGGTCTATATCTGGCAAAAAGGGAAGCAGAAAGGAAAATACACTGAACAAAAATATAAACGCAACGCTTTCGGTTTTGCTCCCATTTTTGCATGAGCTGAATTTAAAGATCTGAAACATTTTCTACATAACACAAAAGACCCATAACGCTCAAATATTGTTCACAAATCTGTCTAAATCTGTGTTAGTGAGCACTTTGCCGAGATTAATCCATCCCACCTCACAGGTGTGGCATATCAAGGTTGCTGATTAGACAGCCATGAATAATTGCACAGGTGTGCCTTAGACTACCCACAATAAACGGTCACTCTGAAATGTGCAGTTTGATCACACAGCACAATGCCACAGATGTCGCAACGTTTGAGGGAGCGTGCAATTAGCATGCAGACTGCAGGAATGTCTACCAGAGCTATTGCCCATGCAATCAATGTGCATTTCTCTACCATAAGCCATCTCCAAAGGCGTTTCAAAGAACGTGGCAGTACATCCAACAGGCCTCACAACCGCAGACCACGTGTAACCACACCAGCCCAGGACCTCCACATCCAGCATGTTCACCTCCATGATCGTCTGAGACCAGCCACCCCGGGACAGCCTGCAGCAACAATCGGTTTGCATAACCAAAGAATTTCTGCACAAACTGTGAGAAACCGTCTTAGGGAAGCTCATCTGGATGCACGTTGTCCTCATCGGGTCTGTACCTGACTGCAGTTCGTTGTTGTAACTGACTTTAGTGGGCAAATGCTAACGTTCGAAAAGTGGTCTGGCACAGTGGAGAGGTGTTCTGTTCAAGGATGAGTCCCGGGTTTTCACTGTTCAGGGCAGATGGCAGACAGCGTTTGTGCGCGTAGTCTGGCTGAGCGGTTCTGCTGACGTCAACATTGTGGATTGAGTGGCCTTGGTGGCAGTGGGGTTTTGGTATAGGCAGGCGTATGTTATGGACAACGAACAAAGATGCATTTTATTGATGGCATTTTGAATTGCACAGAGATACCGTGATGAGATGCTGAGGCCCATCTGTTGTGCTATTCATCCACGACCATCACCTCATGTTGCAGAATAATAATGCACGGCCCCAATATTGATCCAGCATGCTCGGACCGAACAGCAGTTTTGCTCGAGGATCTCGATGCTTGGCACATAGTGGTATTCGGCCCGAATACCGCCTTGTGCTCGAGTGCAATGCTCGAGTCTCCTCCCCGCACGTAGCAGCCAATAAATGTGCAGGTGAGTGCTGCCCTTCACTGTATGCCGTAGCCATGTTGTTTACTAGCATTACAGTGATGGCTGGCCAAAAACACGTCATAGGTTGCTATTTAGCACCCGATGACACGTGTTCGGCTCAGTGTTAGTCGGGAGAGCTGTGCTAAAGAAGGGAAAGATAGTGTAGGGTAGGGTTGTTGCGGGTATCGAAATTTCGATACCCAATCAATACTTTTGTGCCGGTATCGATACGATACCGGGAATTCAATTTTTTCGTTACTGGGCTGCGCATCTGCGCAGTCTAGTACCTCTGAACATGAGCGCACTGCTGTCAGCGCGCTCATGTTCCCTCAGCAGCACAGGGGAGAAGGAAGCAGTCTCTCCCTCCCCCCTGTGCTGCTGCTGCCACCAATGAACAGAGAGAGGGGCGGAGGAGGGGAAGAGGGGTGGAGGAGGGGAGGGCGCACTGCGCCACCAATGATAGGACTTTATATGGGTCCGGACTTTATATAGCAGGCTACACAGAGCGGTGCCCAGGGATGTCCCTGCACTTACTATTATTCCTGGGCGCCGCTC
Source organism: Bufo bufo (assembly GCF_905171765.1). NCBI lineage: Eukaryota > Metazoa > Chordata > Amphibia > Anura > Bufonidae > Bufo > Bufo bufo. Next base: position 483,024,293 of record NC_053389.1, read on the forward strand.
TGTTCGCCCGCTGTGCACCTGTGCCCCATTATTGCCTCCTGCTCCATATGCTAATTACTATTGGAGCAATGGGGAGGAGACATCAGCTTCTCTAGTGCGCATTCCTTCTCCCCTGGCTGTAGCGCTGTCCAATCGCAGCGCAGGGAGAAGGAACGCCCACTAGAGAAGCTGCTGTCTCCTCCCCATTGCTCCGTTAGTAATTAGCATATGGAGCAGGAGAGGAGATGGTAATGGGGCACAGCGGAGCGAAAGGAGCGGCGCCAGGAATAATAGTAAGTGAAGGGACATCCCTGGGCGCCGCTCTGTGTAGCCTGCTGCTTAACAAAGTCTGAACCCCATATAAGATGGTCTTTAACTTTTAATACAGATGGCAGGTGCCGGCAGCAGAATCGCATAGCTGACAATCCTGCCTCTGACAGGGAGCTGTGATTAGAGGCAGTTAACCCCTCAGGTGCAGCACCTGAGGGGTTAACTGCAGTGGATTGCACAGCTCCCTGTCATAGAGGTCGGGTGCCGGCTATTTGATTCCGGCACCCACCTCCTGTATTTTTATTAACAGGTCAGTTATCTTCATCGGTGCGCCCCCCCCCAACACCCCAGTATAATAAACATTGGTGGCGCAGTGCGCCTCCAACACCCCAGTATAATAAACATTGGTGGCGCAGTGCACCCCCCAACACCCCAGTATAATAAACACTGGTGGCGCAGTGCCAATGAGGAAAAAAATAATTAATTAACTCACCTCCTCAATTGATCGCGTAGCTGCCGGTCTTCTGTTCTTCTTCAGGACCTGTCAAAGGACCTGTGGTGATGTCACTGAGCTCATCACATGGTCCATTACCATGGTGATGGACCATGTGATGAGCCGCAAGTGACATCACTACAGGTCCTTTTCCTCACAGATGAAGACAGAAGAGAAGCGAAGCTGCCGCGAACAAGTGGATATTAAGGTGAGTTACATTTTTTTTTATTTTTTTTTTAACCCCTCCCAGCCCTATTGTACTAAGCATTCTGATTTTAAGAATGCTATTATTTCCCCTTATAACCATGTTATAAGGGAAAATAATTACATCTACACAACCTTGAACCCAAACCTGAACTTCTGTGAAGAAGTTCGGGTCTGGGTACCACAGTCAGTTTTTTATCATGCGCGTGCAAAACACATTGCACCCGCTCGATAAAAACTGAACAAGCGGAATGCAATCACAGTCAAAAACTGACTGCAATTGCATACCTACCCGCACGGGTTTGCCGCAATGCACCTGGGACGCATCCGGAGCCAAAATGTGAAACCCATCTGAAAGAAGCCTAAGGCTACTTTCACACTTGCGGCAGTGTGATACCGCGGGCAGTTCCGTCGTCGAAACTGGCCCTACGGATCCGACGATCTGGATGTGACTGAAATCATTTGTGAGACGCATCCGGATGCGGATCCATCTCACAAATGCATTGCAAGAACGAATCCATCTCTCCGCTTGTCATGCGGACAGACGGATCAGTCTTGTATACTTTTTACACATTTTTACGGTCTGTGCCATAACAGAAATAAATAAATAAAAACCATGCGATTAGCCATTTTTTTGTCACCTTGTCACCCCAAAAATAGGATAGGACTGTTCTATTATGGGCCGAATGTTTCATAAAATGCGAAATGCACGTGGCTTTTTTTTTGTTTTTTTTTTCAGCGTGGTATTGAGTATCGCAATACTTTTGTATGGTGACGAAAGCAAATCAAAATTTTGGTATCGAAGCAATCCTACGCCGATCTGATCGGCGTAGCGTTGTCACGATACCCAAATTTTGATTCCGTTTCGATTTGGAGACTAAAATTTAATTTGGCTCCAAATTTTTCTGTTCAGGAGCCAATGGCTACTAGGTATTTTTTGTTGTCTGGATCACTGCCCCCTTTCCCAATTTTACATATAAAATATATAAACAATAAAAAATAAACATCGCCACCTTCCAAAAGTCCAAACTATTAAAATATTTTTAAAATCTGCGCGAATTCAACATTTTTAAAAATGCATAATGCACGTGGCTTTTTTGTTTTATTTTTTTCGCGTGGGTATCGAGTATCGCAATACTTTTTTATGGTAGTGGCAGCACGCAATATATATTTTTAGCGCAAACTGCACTAAATTGCTAAAACTTTACAGACCAAAAAGTCCTTTTAATGACTATTGTGTGTGGTAGCAATATCTATTTTTAGTGCATCTTGTGCTAAATAGCGTGCAATAGTTAGGCCGCTGCAGACAGCGACATTATCTGCACTACATCTCCTGTGTAACGTGTGCACATCCAAAAAATATCAGTGACATCCAGTGCACTTTTTCCATAGACGGTGTCCGCTGCGGACAGTGACATTACCTCGGGTACATCTCCTGTGTAAAGTTTCCACATCCCAAATACCTGTGAAATTCCCTATAATTTTATATTAGCTGCTGCTGACATCAGCGACATTATTTGCGGTATTTCTCCTGTGTAAAGTTTCCACATCCAAAATACCTGTGACATTCCGTATAATTTTAGATTTGCCGCTGCTGACATCAGCAACATTATCTGCGGTATTTCTCCTGTGTAACGTTTCCACATCCCAAATACCTGTGACATTCCCTGTAATTTTTTATTAGCCGCTGGTGACAGCATTGAAATTATCTGCGGTATATCTCCTGTGTGACGTTTCCACATCCCAAATACCTTCTTTTTTTTTTGCGCATACACTTGCAAATCCTACGCTACTGTACGCATGACATACTTTCAAGCATATATAACATTTAATATGAATAAGGCGAACAGTAAGGGACAGGGAAGTGGCCATGATGCTGATGGTGCACGCAGAGGCTGTGGCCATGGGCCTGCTGCCAGAGCACAAGAAAAACAATCATCCACGATACCTACTGTAGCTTCATGTCCCAGTTTGCAGGGCAGCACAGGACAACCTCCACCTCCTCCTCCACTTGCACCTCAGAATTATCCTCTTGTACTAACAGTCAGCCATCAGTCGGTAGCTGGAGGAAGTGTAGAACTGCAGTGGGAAAGCATCAACAGGCCGTGCGTAAGCTGATCTGCTTAGGTGACAAACAGCACACCGCCGCAGACCTATGGCAGGGGGATAATAGACCACACTGAGCTGTGGCTCTCGCCACTCAACCTAGAAACCAAGCATGGTTATGTCTGATAAATGGCCGTAACTTGGTGACAGCTTTGGAGCTCAGCATGCTCACATACATCCCATGCCTAGCTCACGTCTTAAACTTAGTGGTTCAGTGGTTTCTCAAAACCTACCCTAATTTGCCTGAGCTACTGGTGAAGGTGCGCCGGTGTGTGTGTCCATCTCCGCAAGTCATCGACAGCTTCCGCCAGTCTGTCAACGCTGCAATTGCCAGCTCACCGACTGCTGTGCGACGTGAGCATGCGCTGGAACTCGACGTTCCACATGTTGGCCAGCTTTGTGAGCAGCAGAGGAAGGTAGTGGAATACCAGCTGCAACATGGTCGTCGCCTTTCCAGTCAGCTTCTGCTCTTCACAAGCGAGGAGTGGGCATGGATCTCTGACCTCTGTGAGGTTTTAAGAAACTTCTTGAAAAACGCTTCGGGCGATGATGGAAGAGGATGTGGCACAGGAGGAAGAGGGATCATTTTTATGGTTAGCAGGCCTGTCATTCACAAGTGGCTCGGAGGGATGGTTTCTGCAACAACAGAGGCCAGGTACACAACTGTCCAACCAGGGCACAGTTCTGGAGGATGAGGAGGAGGATGATGATGAGGAGGAACCATGTTCACAGCAGGGTGGCACCCAAAGCAGCTCATGGGCATCACTGGAGCGTGGCTAGGGCGATACAGAGGACACAGACGATACACCTCCCACAGAGGACAGCTAGTCGTTGCCTCTGGGCCCACATTCTATCCAGTGCTGATTACTGAGTGACCACCCTGCTGGATCCCCGCTACAAGGACAACGTTCCGTCCTTAATTCCGTCACTGGAGCGTAATTGGAAGATGCGCAAGTACAAGCGCATGCTGGTAGACCCGCTGCTGATGGCATTCCACCTGACAGCGGGGGCTCGGAGGGTAGCACAAGGCGAAGGCAGAGGAGGAGGAAGAAGTCACCAACGCAGCTGGGGCACCACTAGCACCTCAGAAGGGAGGGTTAGCATGGCCGAAATGTGGAAAAGCTTTGTCAGCACGCCACAACAACCAGCACCACCAGCTGATACGAAACGTCTTAGCAGGAGGCAGCATTTCACCAACATGGCTTTGATCTTCTACCGGTAAGACATACAGTACCACTCTACTTACCACCTGCACTTGATCAACAGTCATAGACTTGGCGTAAACCAGCCCTGATAACAGAAAATGTATTGTGCCTGATGGACTGAATTGTTGCATGTTCGGACGAACATAGGTTCACTGTGCACTTCTTGTGGACTGATTACCTCCCCCAGGTGAACATCCGGAGAATTGAATATATTGCTGGCAATATATTGATATTTACAATCAGATACCCTCAGAATTGAGAGGAGAACTTCATACTACAATTATAGGATCTGTTCTTTTGCACAGCCAATTAAGGGACTTGATACATACGGCTTGAGAGTTTATTGTGATTGATTTTTTCTTTATCTCTCTGTCCCTGTACAAACACTCTGCCTCCACTCTAGTTTAGCAACAGATATGTATTATCATCCTGAATTGTGAAAGTTTAGAGGTGGCCTAAGTATAACTTCGCAGTATTACTTCTCACCCTTTTTATTCTTTTTTATGGTCGTTTTAATATTTCATTTTATTTAATTGTTGTAAAATATACATCAATAAATTGTGACCTTTTGTATATGACCCACATAAATTGAGTGCCAGTCTTATATACATTTTTCCAGTACATGTGCACACGCCTACACGTACTGACTGATGGGTCTTCCCCATTCAACTTCTGGCTCTCCAAATTGGACACATGGCCTGAGCTTGCCCTTTACACCTTGGAGGTGCTGACCTGCCCTGCAGCAAGTGTATTGTCCAATCGTGTGTTTAGCACGGCAGGGTGGGTGATCACAGACAAGTGCAGCTGCCTGTCCACAGCTAACGTGGACAAGCTCACGTTCATCAAAATGAACCAGGCATGGATACCACAGGACTTGTCCGTACCTTGTGCTGAATAGACAAGTATACCTGCCACACCCAGCCATTGTTATTCTCCAGTGCACTCTCTTTACATTCTCTTTTACATTTCCCAATGTTTTGGGACCTTCCCAAATTTATAAAAAATAGATAAATAAAGGAAAAAACAAACAAACAAAAAAAAAAAACAGTCTTGGCTATCTCCTCTTTCATCACCGCTTCTACCTACATCTTGACGTCTACTGCCTCCTCAACCTCTTACTCCACTTTGACCTCCGCTTCCTAGTTCAAGATTATTATTAGAGATGAGCGAATTTTTTAAAAAAAGTCTACTTCCTGGCTGCAGAGAGCCTTTATAGTGGTGTAGAACACAGTGCCTCGCAGTAACACGCATAAGGAGTGCTGTGGTTGTGAAATAATACTGTGCATCCGTATGACATGCAGATAACAGGCGTCGCTCTTAGAATCACTGCACACTTCACTTATTTGGGCAGTCACGGGGCCAAAACTGACCAAATAACTTAAGTGTGAACTCAGCCTTGCAGGGCGATGTTAGCGTCAAGAAGAAGCACACTCCTTTTACACCATCGTCAGCTGATTCCACATAGATTTCTACAGAACCCGCTTATGCAAGTAGAGCTCCCCGACCCAGTGGAGAGGGTGTCAGCAGTAAGTTTGTGTTGACGTCACTGATTATTTTGCCCTTCCTCTGATCCGTCAGAACTAGAGATGGGACGGGGGATTCGTCGAATGCACGAATCCCTCGAATCTTGCTGGATTCGTGGGATTCATGAACTCGAATCCCGACGTAATTTACTGGATACGAATCCCGGTGGGAGGGACTGGGAGGAGGAGCTGGGGGCCGGTGCGTTCACTGTGCTCCGGCCCCGCCGCTCCAGTACAGTTATAAAATGTGTAATTCAATAAATAATGATACATGCTGCCCCCTCTGTAGTATAACATTTAATATATCCTACTCACAGGGCTACTGATATCGTAATGCAGGCCGGCCGGGCAGACGAGCGGCAGAGTGACTGACTAACGTCACGTTCCTGCGCCGCCTACTTTATGAATGAAGCAGGCGGCGCAGGCACGTGACTCAGTCACTCTGCTGCTCGTCTGCCCGGCCGGCCTGCATTACGATATCAGTAGCCCTGTGAGTAGGATATATTGAATGTTATACTACAGAGGGGGCAGCATGAATCATTATTAATTGAATTACACATTTTATAACTGTACTGGAGCAGCAATGGGGGGTCTGTGGATGACACTGTTAAGGGGTGGGGGGGGGGGTCTGTGGATGTCACTGTTATGGGGGGGGGTCTGTGGATGGCACTGTTATGGGGTGGGGGGATCTGTGGATTGCACTGTTATGGGGTGGGGGGGTCTGTGGATGGCACTGTTATGGTGGGGTCTGTGGATGGCACTGCTATGGGGTGGGGGGTCTGTGGATGGCACTGTTATGGGGTGGGGGGGGGTCTGTGGATGGCACTGTTATGGGGTGGGGGGGTCTGTGGATGGCACTGTTATAGGATGGGGGATCTGTGGATGCCAGGGGGAGAGGTGAGAGGCACTATGATACTGGCACATTATGGGGGGAGATGGCACTATAATACTGGCACATTAAGGGGGAGATGGCACTATGATACTGGCACATTATGGGGGGAGGTGGCACTATAATACTGGCACATTATGGGGGGAAATGGCACTATGATACTGGCACATTGGGGGAGATGGCACTATGATACTGGCACATTATGGGGGGAGATGGCGCTATAATACTGGCACATTGGTGGGAAGATGGCACTATGATACTGGCACATTATGGGGGGGGGGATGGAACTATAATACTGGCACATTGGGGAGGAGATGGCACTATGATACCGGCACATGGGGGAGAGGAGAGAGGCACTCCGCACTTGATACTGGCACATGATTAGGGGGGCATCTATGGGGACACTTACTGGCACATTATTGGGTGGCACTGTGGGGCCACTTCTTATTGGCACATTATTGGGGGGCAGTATGGGGGCATCTACTGAGGCCACAAAGAAGGAATATTTTATATGGGGGGCTCTGTGTGGTACTAGTATTATCAGGGGTATTATCTGTTTCTGCAGTATAGTATTGGGGAGCACAGCGGAACAGTATTGGGGGTGTTAGGATGATTTGTCCAGAAGATGGGAGGATGATGGAAAAGTAGTAAACTAAGATTTTTTTTGTCAAACTGCAGAGACGAAAAATGGCTGAAAAATGGTGGTCTGGTCTGAAGGTCTGAAAGGAGAAGATGAGGAAAGAGAACATCTACATCAAAGGAGACATCACTGGATGTAAGAGGTATGTGCGCTGTATTACCCTGTATGTTCTGTAGTGATAGGAGCAGGGGTCATAGCAGGGGTCATCGCGGTCATATAGGGTGCGACCGTGACTGGGAGGTGGAGGTTCAGACAAACTGACGCGGTCTGACTTTGGTTCTTACACCGTTCACACAATTATGTACAGGATTCGTAGGATTTGAGATTCGAAAGATTCAATATATTCGAGAACCTTTTTCGGATTCGGGTTTGAAAAAATTGGATTCGTCCCACCTCTAGTCAGAACAATAACCCCCAAAAAACGGATCCTGTCTGTTGAGCATCTGCCTTTACTCGGTCAGAATTTGGTCAGTAATCCATCAGTATTGCTAATGCCCAAAAAAACTGGAGTAGATCCAAAACAGAGATGACCGAGTCAACCATTCAAAAACTGCTGGGTTGCTGGTCAAGACACGACAGCTAGATGACACCAGGAGCGCAGGTCTCTCGCTGTGACTCCTGCTGCCTTGCACCCTTACTCTGCTGTGACCTCTGCCTGCGCCAGAAACATTTAGGCCTCTGCCACTCCCCTGTGCAGGGCCTGGCACTTCTCTGTCTGACATACTGTTAGATCAACTAAATAAATAAAAAGGAAATTTAAACACCCCAAAAAAGTCTGTAATTTTCTCACTTCACCACACAATGGCTAATAAGCCCATTTTTCACACTAATACACACAAAAAAGAGCTTTAGAAAAAATAACTGCACCGTTGAACGGCAAATATATTTTAGTTTTGCCACTAATACACGCCAGAAAAGGCTTTAGAACATACAGGTGAAACTCAAAAAATTAGAATATCGTGCAAAGTTCATTTATTTCAGTAAAGCAACTTAGGCCTCATGCACACGGCCGTGCCGTTTTTTGCGGTCCTCAGATCCGCAAAAAAACGGAAGCAGTCCGTGTTGCCTTCCGCAATTTGCGGAATGGAACGGGCGCCGGCAATATAAATGCCTATTCTTGTCCGCAAAGTGTGGACAAGAATAGGACATGTTATATTTTTTTAGCGGGGCCGCGGAACGGAACCACGGATGAGGACAGCACATGGAGTGCTGTCCGAATGTTTTGCGGCCCCATTGAAGTGTATAGGTCCGCATCCAAGCCGCCTAAACGGCGGCTCGGATGCTGACCCAAACAACGGTCGTGTGCATGAGGCCTTAAAAGTTGAAACTAACACATGAGATAGACTCATTACATGCAAAGCGAAATATTTAATGCCTTTATTTGGTATAATTTGGATGATTATGGCTTACAGCTTATGAAACCCCAAAGTCACAATTTTGAGGTACCCTTTGCTCAGGGGTATGGATTAATTAGCTGACTAGAGTGAGACACTTTGAGCCTAGAATATTGAACCTTTTCACAAAATTCAAATTTTAAGCTGCATTAATGCAATTCCTTTTAATTTGCATTACTGAAATAAATGGACTTTTGCACGATATTCAAATTTTTCGAGTTTCACCTGTGTAACTGCACCACTGAACGGAAAATATATTTTTCTTTTGCCACTAATATATGCCACAAAAGGCTTTAGAACATATAACTGCAAAACTGAACGGCAAATATATTTTTATTTTGCCACTAATACACAACAAAAAGTGCTGTAATTTTAGCACTTCACCACACAATGGCTAATAAGCCCTTTTTTCCCCACTAATACAAGCCAAAAAATGCTTTAGAACATATAACTGCACCGCACAAGGGCAAATAAGACATAGAAATATTTCCTTGTAATAAACCCTGTTAATGGCTGTAACACCCCAATAACAAGAATGGTTTTCTGGAATTACAGAGCTGTATAATGGCACCCCAGTCAGTGCAGCAAGGTGTAATAGTATTGTTCCTATTACCTAGTACCTAGTACCTCCCCTACTGAACCCTGTTCAACATAAATGCTGTGGAATAATACTTCCCTATCCTTTCCCTACACCTTGAATAATCTTTCCCTTAACTTGTAAATAATTTTTTAGCACAATGAAGTTTTTTCTAGCACTGTCCATAGCGCCTGCTGACGTCTCTCCCTGCACTAAGTACACTGGGAAATGGCAGAATCCAAGATGGCTGAGGCTATTTATAGGGCTGTGACATTCCAGGGCTGGCTGCTGATTGGCTGCATTCATGGCATTATGGGTGATCCCGCCTTCCCAGAGTTCCTTACTCCTTGTCCTCACACGTGCAGCAGACATTTTAGGAATAAATGTGATTCGTTACCACGAAGCGTGAGGAAATTTGGATTCGGTGCAAATCGAATCTTTCCTGAAAAATTATTTGTTCTATTCCTATTCTATGCTATTTTAAGTCATTTCCCTATCCACATTTGTTTGCAGGGCAATTGCCCTGCTCTTACCCCCTTTTGCTTCCTTTTGCAGCTCTCTAGGCCTTACTATGACTATTTTACAGTCATTTTAGTGCACCAAAGTTCGGGTCCCCATTGACTTCAATGGGGTTCGAGTTTGGGTCAAGTTCGGGTCCAAAACCCAAACTTTGACCCGAAGTTCGGCTGAACCCGAACATCCACAGGTCTGCTCATCCCTAGTTTTGGACAAAGGTATTTAACAGTGAAAGAAAAATAGTAAATTCCTGTTCCCTTTGATAGATATGTGGGTGGTTTCTAAATATGCACAACTTTGCAATAGTCACCAACAAAACTACAGCTCTAGCAAATGCAGCAGGTCTTCTTTTAGGTCAGAGCAGATGGACTCAACAGTATGATGGTAATAACTTTTGACATGTGTTGTTTCAATGATCTCTTTAAGTCTCTTAAAAGTATGGAAGCGTTATAAGCCGTGTGTTACTTCGGACAGTTATTTTTAGCATACATCTGTTGGCATATGCTGTGGCAAGCACATCACAACATATTTAATCTCCATCAAATTTTAATATGGGAAATATTTCAGTTAAGAAAATATTTTACCAAACTCAGATGTTTTAAACAAAAAATGTATTGAAATTTCTTCATGAAAGTACTTTCCAATTTCAATAGGCTTTGTCTACATTCAATAATTCCTAATGATCCAAGGTTTTTAAAGGTGTTGTGTACTGTACTGTCACGAGGGTGTCACAACCTATTGCTGACCCTGTTGTGCCTGTGGTCAGAAGGTGATAGCGGGTGGCTACTCGCTTGGTTTCTCAAGAGATCACTCCATGACCTAGTGGTGGGAATTGATTCCAAACACAAATAATAAAAAAATTGGCTGGCTCACAGTAATTTGCATCAGCTTTTACTATTCTATAAAAAACATTTCACATTCACATAAAACATTCACATAGACGACCCATATAAAGCAAAATAGACATCAATTTTGTATACTGTCCCTTTAAATGCGGAGCTCACGCAAAAAATGATTAAAAAAATGACAAAAAAAAACAGCAGCTTCCTTATAGTTTGTTCATTGTGGGCGTGTGAGTAATAGTGTTGAATAGTATACTGTTGTACTAACTTTATTGTTCGCTCTTTTTGTTCAGTAACATATTTATCGCATGCTCTATTGAATAGTTAGATTGTCTCCTTATGGCTGGGCCAGTTGTTATATTAGTTCGCGATTAGATGAACATGCATACATACAGCCTTGATTAGTCACAGAATTAGTTAGTCCGCAACTTGTTTCACTGCTACACGGAATCGCGAGTTACTCACGGTCCCCGCTGGTATATGCACTCACTCTGTGGCCTGCCTCTCATGCAGTTAGATGAATATGCATACATATAGACTTAATTAGTTACAAATTTAGTTAGTCCGCAGCTTTTTCACTGCTACATGCAATCGCTTGTTACTTACGGTCCCTGCTGATATATGCGCTCACTCTGTGGCCTGCCTCTCGTGCTTCCCAGAGCACATTTTCTGGCATATGCGTAGTTTGCACGCCGGGACGCCAACCTGGAGCTTTTGTTCAACACGGTTTACTTTTGTTCACATTGTCCGTTCTTTAGCTGCTCACCAGACTCATTTCGGAACTATGCAGTTCCTTCCTCAGTGGTATAAAGAATGATGAATAACACTTGGGACATGACGTTCACTTTTATAGGTCTTTTTTGAGTACGACCTAATTTCTGGACCGGATTATTATTTGAAATTGTCCTCACTATAGATAATTATTCTCATTTAAATCCCCTTATGGTGTCTGAGATATGCATTTTTCCTTAAACATTTAAAAACATAATAAAATTCTATTTGTAACAAATGTTCTTACACAAAGCAAATCAAAAAATAAATAAAAATAAACTAAATTAAGATAAATACATGGACACTAATAATGGTGAACGATGGATAAATAGATTGATAGAAGCAGGGGATGAGGGGAGAGTCGCAGTGGGCGCCAGTGCGCTGATAAACAGCCTGGCAACGACATCTCGTGCACACTATCCCCCAAGCCCAGTCAGAGGAACCCGAAAATCTCCAGTTCTGCATTGAGTCCCCTCGGCAGATCCAAATTCATAAATTTTCTTTCGGATTCCTATGATTGGGCTGGGGGGATTGTTCATGGTGTTTGTGTTGTTTGTCCTTTCCCTGTTGTTACACTAGGTGTCAGTGGTGAGGACCAGTGATGGCCAGTTCGCCGTGTTCGCCAGCGAACACATGCGGGCTGCCATCTTAACTCACAAGTCCAGCGATGCACAGGTAAGTCCTTGCCTGTGCCGGGAGCCGGTCTGAAACAAATGTGGTCACAGGGAGCTGGCAGTTCCGAGAACAGCCCGATGAAGGCCCCCGGCGGCTGTTCTCGGAACTGCCTGCTCTCGGTGACCGCATTTGTTTTAGACCGGCTCGCGCCTAGGCACAGGTGAGGACTTACCTGTGCATCGCCGGACTTGTGAGTTAAGATGTCAGCCCGCAAGTGTTTGCGGGCGAACACGGTGAACTGGCCATCACTGGTGAGGTCTAGTGCTCCAACTGCCCTTCTCACTACCTAGGGCTTATTTCAGGGTAAGCCAGGGACGAGGCAAGTGATCGGCGTACGGGTTAGCAACCTGTCTAGAGACGTCAGGGCAGCCGGGTGCCAGTGCTAGGTGAGTTAGGGGTCACCACTTCCTCTCCCTAGTGGTAGGGTACTCCCCTTCCCTCTCCTCTGCACCGCATGTCTGTTACCTGCCTAATCAGATGTGATATCATATCTGGCCCTTATTTTGAAAAAAAGAAAATAATTAGTTTTTTTAAGATCCACTATGGATATTATTGATGTTTTGGCAAAGCAGTTGCAAGGTCTGTCTCTTGAAGTAACAGAATTGAGGGCGTCGGTCCATCAGCTGCAGCAGACCTCGAACCCAGTGGTTGCTATGGGTAACCAGGTCAATCCAGAACCTAAGGTTGCTCTCCCTGACAGATTTTATGGAGGGAGAGACAAATTTGTGGTGTTCAGAGAAGCCTGTAAATTATATTTCAGGCTGTGCCCAAATTCCTCTGGTAATGAGGAACAGGGGGTGGGTATTGTTATCAACCTTCTTGAAGGGGATCCTCAATCCTGGGCTTTTTCGTTGCCAGCTGGTACCCAGGCCCACCGGTCGGTAGATTCGTTTTTTGAGGGCCTGACTGAGTCTCCCTAGCTGAGTCTAGATTACGGCGGCTTCAGCAGGGAGATTGGTCAGCGGAGGTTTATTGTTCCGAGTTTCGAAGGTGGGCCACAGATACTTGGTGGAATGACCTCTCAGGAGCCAGTTTTGCCAGGGGTTGTCAGAGAAAGTAAAAGATGCACTTGCACTGTATAAGACTCCTATATCCCTTGAGACCGCTATGTTGCTATCTGTAAGAATTGATAGATGCCTTAGGGATAGGCTGAGGAGTTCTTGTCCTTCAGAGACTTTTCTCAGGCTGAAGTCTGACTCAGACGAACCTATGCAACTAGTGGGAGTCAATCATCATGTTGGCCCTCCTGGGGCTCGCCGTAAGGGCTCGTTCACACGAACATATTTTGCGTTACGTATACGGTCCATATATGGAACCATTCATTTCAATGGTCCGCAACAGATGCGGACAGCACTCTGTGTGCGGTCCGCATCTGTTGCTCTGTCCCGTGGCATCTGTCCTATTCTTGTCCGTTTTGCGGACAAGAATAGGTATTTCTATAATGGGCCTCCTGTTCCGTTCCGCAAATTGCGGAAGGCACACGGGCGGCATCCATTTTTTGTGGTTCCGCAATTTGCGGACCGCAAAAAACAACACGGTCTTGTGAACAAGCCCTAAGTCTGGGGTTTGTTTTTTCTGTGGTCTGAGGGGTTATTTTATTGGAGCATACCCAAAAAGAAACAACCGTCGGAAAACTACTGACCCCAGATTGTGCGGAGGATGACAACCTGGGTGTATACATCTCCTCTATATGAATGTCTCAGTTTGTTTTGAGACGATTTCTGTTTTCTTAGACAGTGGGCTGGGGGTCAATTTGGCAGATGCCTGATTCGCTCTATCCCCATATTTGCTATCGACTCTGCTCCTCTTACTCAGGGGAACCTGACACAAATGGTACATATCATACATCTTCGGGTGGAGGCCCTCCATAATGAGTTTATTTCTTGCTACTTTATGTCCTTGATGGGCTTCCTACTCCTATGGTATTAGGTATTCCCTGGTTGGTAGCACAAAATCCTGTCGTTGATTGGCAGGCCAGGGAGACATTGGAGTGGAGTGAGCATTGTAGAGACAATTGCTTAAGTATCAGTTGCTCAGCCACCTCCGTTACAACCTTACCAGCATTTGTGTCTGACTTTGAAAATGTTTTTTTTCTGAGAAGTGGTGTCAAGAGTTACCACCCCATCGTCTGTATGATTGCCCAGTTAACCTGCTCCCTGGAGCAAAGTTATCTAAGACCAGGTTATATTATCTTTATGGCCCCGAAAGACAAGCCATGAAGGACTATATTTCAGAGAGTCTGGCTAAAAAACATATCAGACCCTCCTCTTCACCCGTGGCTGCAGGATTCTTCTTTGTGAAGAAGAAAGATGGGGACCTGTGTCCTTGCCTAGATTTTCGTGAAATAAATCGGATAACTATCCGAGATCCCTATCCTACTCCATGTGTGGTCTGACTAGTGATTTGTAAAGTGTTAGGACTATGTTCTCATCACGGGCATCTATGCCCCTTTTGATGCAACCCATTATCTTATTGGCCTTGGCAGCAGCTGCCTGACACTGGTTTTTACTGCTTAGTTTGCTGTTTATTAAAATTCCTAGGTCCTTTTTCATGTCAGTGTTACCCAGTGTTTTACCATATAGTATCTATAGGTGATTTGCATTATTCCTTCCCATGTGCATACCCTTACATTTGTCAGTGTTAAACCTCATCTGCCACTTATCTGCCCAAGCCTCCAGTCTATCCATATCCCTCTGTAGTAGTATACTGTCCTCTTCAGTGTTAATTACTGTACACAGTTTAGTGTCATCTGCAAATATTGATATTTTACTGTGCAAGCCTTCTATAAGATCATTAATAAATATATTGAAGAGAATAGGGCCCAATACTGACCCCTGAGGTACTTCTCTAGTGACAGTGACATAATCTGAGTGTATACCATTAATAACCACCCTCTGTTTTCTATCATTGAGACAGTTACCCACATACAGACCTTATCTCCCAGTCTGAGCATTCTCATTTTATATACTAACATTTTATGTGGTACAGTGTCAAATGCTTTGGAGAAGTCCAGATAAATGACATCCATTGATTCGCCGCTGTCAAGTCTAGAACTTACCTCCTCATAGAAACTGATTAAATTAGTTTGACCTGACCGATCCCTCATGAAGCCATGCTGATATGATGTTATTTGCTTGTTTTCATTGAGATCCTCCAAGATAGCATCTCTTCAAACAGTTTACCCACAACAGATGCTAAACTTACCTATAGTTTCTGGAGTCTGTTTTTGCACCCTTTTTGAATATTGGCACCACATTTGCTATGTCAGTATAGAGTCTGTAAATATTAGAAATAAGGATCTGGCTAGGACATTACTTAATTCTCTTAGGATACAGGGGTGTATGCCATCTGGCCCTGGCGATTTGTCTATTTTAATCTTTTTAAGTCAGCATTGTACTTCTTCCTGGGTCAGACAGGGCACTTTTAATAGGGAATTTACTTTTACATTCTGCATTTCATCTGACAGTTTATTTTCCTAGGTGAATACAGTGGAGAAAAAAATATTTAATAGCTTTGCTTTCTCCTTGTCGCTCTCTGCAACTCCCCCGTCATTTCTCTGTAGAGGGCCAACACCTTCAGATTTATACTTTTTACCATTAATATAATCGAAGAACATTTTAGGGTTAGTTTTGCTCTCTTTGGCAATTAATCTCTCGGTCTCTAGTTTAGCGTCTTTTATTTGTTTTGAACATATTCTATTTTTTTCCTTATAGTTTTTTAGTGCTTCCTCGCTACCCTCCTGTTTTAGTGATTTAAATGCTTTCTTTTTGTCATTTATTGCCTTCTTTACAGTTCTATTTATCCACATTGGTTTCTTCTTGTTCCTTAACCTTTTATTCCCATAAGGTATGTATCTCTCACAATTAGATTTTAGGATGCTTTTAAAAATATCCCATTTTGTGGCTGCTTTTTTATTTTTGAGGACTTTGTCCCAGTTAGTTAGGCCTACACGAACTGACTGACAGGGGTCAGCCCCTGCAACTTCTGGGTCTCCAAATTGGGCACATGGCCTGAGCTTGCCCTTTACCCCTTGGAGGTGCTAGCCTGCCCTGCAGCCAGTGTATTGTCTGAACGTGTGTTTAGCATGACTGGAGGGGGTTATCACAGGTTATATTTCCCCAAAAAAAGACAAATACATTTAAAACAAAAAAAAGTGTATGCTACCTCCTCCTCCTCCACCGCCACTTCCACCTACACCGCCACATCCACCGCCTCCTCAACCTCCTACTCCATATGGACCTGGTCCTCCTAGAGCAAGATTATTATTTTTTATTTTTACGTATTTTATGTTATTTTAAGTCATTTCCCTATCCACATTTGTTTGCAGAGCACTTGCCATGCTCTTAACCACATTTTGACGACATTTGCAGCCCTCTAGCCCTTTCCATGACATTTTTACAGCCATTTTAGTGCTCAAAAGTTCGGGTCCCCATTGACTTCAATGGGGTTCGGGGTCAAGTTCGGGTCAAGTTCGGGTCAAGTTCGGGTCCCGAGCTCAAACTTTTTTCCGAAGTTCGGCCGAACCCGTCGAACCCGAACATCCAGGTGTCCGCTCTAGTCATATGTTATAAATATTCATTACACACAGAGTAATGTTGATGATTATGGCTTACAGCTAAAGAAAACCCAAAGTCATTATCTCAGAAAATTAGAATATTATATAGGACCAATTAAAAAAAAATATAATTTTAATACAGAAATCTTGGTCTAGTGGAAAGTATGTATAGTATATGCACTCAATACTTGGTCGGGGCTCCTTTTGCATGAGTTTCTGAATCGATGTGATGTGGCATGGAGGCAATAGCTTGTAGCACTGCTGAGGTGTTATGGAAGACCATGTTGCTTTCATAGCAGACTTCAGCTCATCTGCATTGATGAGTCTGGTGTCTCTCATCTTCCTGATGACAGTACCCCATAGATTATAGGGTTTAAGTCAGGTGAGTTTGCTGGCCAACTAAAGCTACTTTCACACTGGCATTTTGACTTTCCGTTTGTGAGATCCGTTCAGGTCTATCACAAGCGGTCCAAAACGGATCAGTTTTGCCCTAATGCATTCTGAATAAAAAAGGATCTGCTCAGAATGCCTCAGTTTGCCTCCATTCTGTCCGTTCTGTCTCCATTCTGACAGATCCGTTCTAACACACAATGTAAGTCAATGGGGACGGATCAGTTTTCTATGACACAATATAAAACGGATCCGTCCTCTATTGACTTTCAATGGTGTTCAAGATGGATCCGTCTTGGCTATGTTAAAGATAATACAAACGGATCCGTTCTGAACGGATGCAGATGGTTGTATTATCTGGACGGATCCGCACCAAACGCAAGTGTGAAAGTAGCCTAAGCACTGTGATTCCACAATGAACTCCCGGTGTAAAGTACAGATAGGCTGTCTGGTTTTGGAAAATACATTTTAAAATACCCTATAGGGATGTTTTGAGTTGACACAAAAAGGGCCCAGAACAGAAAACAGCTACAAAAGTACATCTCTCACTCTCTTTCACTCTGAAGGACCGTGCTTACTGGTCCACGTATCCGTAGTCAGGTGCACCTTGCCACAGATGGCGTTGCGCAGTGCACACCTGATTTTGTCCCCTACTTGGTTGTGCAGGGAAGGGATGGCTCGCCTTGAAAAGTAGTGGCGGCTGGGCACGACGTACTGTGGGACAGCCACCGCCATAAGGCCTTTAAATCTATCCATCTCCACCAGACGGAATGACAGCATTTCAAAGGCCAGTAATTTAGAAATGCTGGCATTCAGGGCTAGGGATCGCGGGTGGGTAGGGGGGTACTTCCTCTTCCTCTCCAGCGTTTGGGAGATGGAGAGCTTCCGTGGGACATTGTGGAGATGCTTGGTGACCCAGGTGTTGGTGTTGCTGGCAGATCCTCTGTTTGCGGGGTGGCAGGTGGCACTGTCACTCCAGAGGTGGATGACGAGGCCGATACTGCAGCAGAAGAGGAAGCAGGAGGAGCCAGAGGTTTTTGAGGTGTCTACTCCACTGCAGCTCATGCTTTGCACTTAAATGCCTGGTCATGCAGGTTGTGCTCAGGTTGAGAACGTTTATGCCTCGCTTCAGGCTCTGATTGCACAGCGTGCGAACCACTCGTGTCTTGTCGTCAGCACATTGTCTGAAGAACTGCCACGCCAGGGAACTCCTTGGAGCTGGCTTTGGTGTGCTCGGTCCCTTGCTGCGGTGGGCAGTAGCAGGCGTACTGTCTAGAGGATGGCCGCTCCGCTTTTGCACCCTGCTCCCTCTTCTGCTGTGCTGGTGGCTCTGTGCTACCACCGCTTCTTCCTCCGAACTACATAGGTCACTCGCATGACCTTGATTCCATGAGGTGTCGAGGACCTCATCGTTCTCCACATCATCTTCCACCCAGTCTTCACCCCTGCCTTCCTTGTCGGTCTGCACACTTTCGAAAGCCCCAGCAGTTGGCACCTGTGTTTCGTCATCATCCGAGACGGTGGGTCTCCCATGTACTCTGCGATGGTCCTCCCATGTACTCATCCTGAAAGATAAGTGGTTGGGCATCGGTGCACTCAATCTCTTCCACTTCTGGGGCAGGGCTAGATGGATGGCCCTGGGAAACCCTGCCAACAGAGTCATCAAAAAGCAGAAGAGACTGCTGCATGACTTGGGGCTCAGACTGCTTGGCTAATTTGCAAGGGGGTGAGGTGAAAGACTGATGGACATTGGCTGCAGGTGCCAACTGTGGTCTTTCAGTAGGAGACTGGGTGGGAGACAATGAGAAGGAACTGAATGCACTGACAGCAACCCAATCTACTATCGCCTGTACTTGTTCAGGCCTCACCAGTCGTAGAGCAGCATTAGATCCGACCAAATACCGCTGCAGGTTTTGTCGCCTACTCGCACCTGAGGAAGGGGTTTCACTTGTGAAGGGGTTTCACTTGTGCGTGTAGCTGGCACAGATCGACCACATCCTCTCCCTGCAACAGGAGCTCCACCAGCAGCACTACGACCTGGGCCACGTCCCTTATTTGACGCTCTCCTCATATTTTTCAAATTCAGGATATTGCCCTAAATGGGTGCTTAATTAATAGTAGAATAGAACGACAGTATGTGAAGGGTGTATCTCACATGGCCTTAACCAGACTATGCCTCAATTAATGATTTTTTTGCCCAAAATGGCTGTATTTCAAATGCCTGAATTTCAAATGCCTGAATCAAACCCCTGTATGTAGAGGGTGTATCTCACAAGGTCTGAACCTGTGTAGGCCTCAATTTAAGATTTCTTTGCCCAAAATAGCTGTATTTCAAATGGCTGTATTTCAAATGCCTGAATAAAACCCCTGTATGTAGAGGGTGTATCTCACAGGGCCTGAACCAGTGTAGGCCTAAATTAAATATTTATTTGCCCAAAATAGCTGTATTTCAAATGCCTGAATCAAACACCTGTATGTAGAGGGTGTATCTCAAAGGGCCTGAACCAGTGTAGGCCTGAATTAAACATTTCTTTGCCCAAAATGGCTGTATTTCAAATGCCTAAATCAAACCCCTGTTTGTAGAGGGTGTATCTCAAAGGGCCTGAACCAGTGTAGGCCTGAATTAAATATTTCTTTGCCCAAAATGGCTGTATTTCAAATGGCTGTATTTCAAATGCCTGAATCAAACCCCTGTATGTAGAGGGTGTATCAGGGCCTGAACCAGTGTAGGCCTAAATTAAATATTTCTTTGCCCAAAATGGCTATATTTCAAATGGCTGTATTTCAAATGCCTGAATCAAACCCCTGAATGTAGAGGGTGTATCTCACACGGCCTGAACCAGTGTAGGCCTGAATTAAATATTTATTTGCCCAAAATGGCTGTATTCCAAATGGCTGTATTTGAAATGCCTGAATCAAACCCCTGTATGTAGAGGGTGTATCTCACACGACCTGAACCAGTGTAGGCCTGAATTCAATATTGGTGCACCAAATGGCGGTATTTCAAATGCCTGAATCAAACCCCTGTATGTAGAGGGTGAATCTCACACGGCCTGAACCAGTGTAGGCCTGAATTAAAGATTTATTTGCACAAAATGGCTGTATTTCAAATGGCTGTATTTCAAATATCTGAATCAAACCCCTGTATATAGAGGGTGTATCTCACAGGGCCTGAACTAGTGTAGGCCTAAATTAAATATTTCTTTGCCCAAAATGGCTGTATTTCAAATGGCTGTATTTCAAATGCCTGAATAAAACCCCTGTATGTAGAGGGTGTATCTCACACGGCCTGAACCTGTGTAGGACATAATTCAATATTGGTGCACCAAATGGCGGTATTTCAAATGCCTAAATCAAAACCTTGTATGTAGAGGGTGTATCTCACACGGCCTGAACCAGTGTAGGCCTGAATTCAATATTGGTGCACCAAATGGCGGTATTTAAAATCTCTGAATCTAACCCAAATGTATTAAGGGTGTATCTCACAATGACATCTGCATCAAAGGCTGCCAACTAAACTTTTTGTGCCCAAACGAGAGTTTATTTAGCAACTGAATTTGACAGCAGTATATAAGCCTGTAATTTCACACGTGCTGATGCTGCAAGGCCTGAAAATAGTGTTTTTTGTCAAAAAAGTGTGTTTTTAAAACCCCAGAAAATGATGGGTGTATTTCTAGCTTAAATTGCACACTGACTAATCCAGATGTTGTAGATTGCCCAAAAAATTTTTTTTTGGTAACAGAATATGAAAGCTGTTTATATATTAAACTTGAATTTAACACTTGCAGATCAGGAAAATACGTTTTTTTGACGAAAAAGTGTGTTATTCAAACCCCAGAAAATGATGGGTGTATTTCTAGCTTAAATTGCACACTGACTAATCCAGATGTTGTAGATTGCCAAAAAAGTGTTTTTTTGGTAACAGAATATGAAAGCTATTTATATATTAAACTTGAATTTAACACTTGCAGATCAGGAAAATACAGTTTTTTGACAAAAAAGTGTGCACACTGACTAATCCAGATGTTGTAGATTGCCCAAAAGAATGGTGATTTGCAATGTCCCAAAAGCTCAGATGCAGTGCTGGTGCACTGAGCTTGCAGTGCAGCTCCCTGAAATCATAAGTCCAGCAGCATCCTCTCCCTACACTTGTAACAGCAGAGTGACGTGCAGCGCTACGTGACTCCAGCTTATATAGAGGCTGGGTCACATGCTGCTCTGGCCAATCACCGCCATGCCATTAGTAGGCATGGCTGTGATGGCTTCTAAGGTCAGACAGTTAACCGCTTGTTGATTGGCTGCTCTGCAGCCTTTCAAAAAGCGCCAAGAAAGTGCCGAACACCGAACCCAAACTTTTACTGAAATGTACAGTTCGGGTTCGCTCAACCCTACATATGACTTTTTGAATTGAATTACTGAAATAAATGTACTTTTTGATGATATTCTAATTTATTGAGATGCACCTGTATATACAACCAATTGTCCAATAATATGCATTCAGTAAATTGCGTAATACAAAACTGGAAACAGAAATGAAATAAAAAAATAACAGTTGCTGGAAACAGTAAGAAGATATTTTGCCTGAAATGTACAACACTTAGTCATTGACAAGGGCTTATATATCTGATCATTCTAGTTTTGGATAGTGTTGAGCAAACCCGAACTGCAAAGTTCAGGCCCGTACCGAACTTTGCAAGTTCAGGTTTCCGGACCCAAACCCGAACTTTGCAGCAAAGGTTTGGTATGTAATGGCATTGCTGTGATTGGCCTGTGCATCATGTGACCCAGCCTCTATACAATCTGGATCATGTGTAGCACCGCCCATCAGCTCCAAGTAGTGCAGGGACAGGAAGCAGGCAGCTGAAGTGAAGGAGAGTGTTAGGAATTTCATATGGCTATTTATTCTGTGGGTGACCTATAGTGATTTTTTGTGGGTGCAATGCACCATCTTTGCACCCCTGGCACAGAAATATAATAATTAATCTGGCTGTTAATTCTGTGGGTGACCTATAGTGATTTCTTTGTGCATGCCATGCAACATCTTTGTACCCCTGACACAAAAATATATTAGTTAATCAGTGTTAGTTTAGTGGGTGACATATACCCATTTTAGGTGTGAGGTACACCTGTACTGCATCCGTGACAGGGAAAATAATATAGTTAATCCGTCTGTTAGTTCGGTGGGTGACATATACCCATTTTTGGTGTGAGGTACACCTCCACTGCATCCGTGACAGGGAAATTAATATAGTTAATACGTCTGTTAGTTCAATGGGTGATATATACCCATTTTTAGTGTGAGGTACACCTGCACTGCATTCGTGACAGAGAAATTAATACAGTTAATATGTCTGTTAGTTCGGTTAGTGACATATACCCATTTTTTGTGTGAGGTACACCTGCACTGCATCTGTGACAGGGAAATTAATATAGTTAATCCGTCTGTTAGTTCGGTGGGTGAAATATACCCATTTTTTGTGTAAGGTACACCTCCACTGCATCCGTGACAGGGACACTAATATAGTTAATCCATCTGTTAGTTTGGTGGGTGACATATACAAATTTTTTGTATGAGGTACACCTGCACTGCATACGTGACAGGGAAATTAATATAGTTAATCCGTCTGTTAGTTCGGTGGGTGACATATACCCATTTTTTGTGTGAGGCACACCTGCACTGCATCCGTGACAGGGAAATTAATATAGTTAATACGTCTGTTAGGGTACTTTACACTAGCGGCAAGGAACTCTGGCAGGCTGTTCTGTCGGGTGAACAGCCTGTTGGATCCGTGCTGCTGCTAGTGCACGTGTGCCCCCAGAATACCGCTCTGGCCCATTGGCTATAATGGGGGCGGGCCGGAGTTCCGGAGGCAGTACGGCAAACATGCCGAGAGGCGGCCGGAATAAAACTACGACATATTCACCCGCCGGAACAGCCTGTCGGAGTTCCTTGCCGCTAGTGTGAAACTAGCCTTAGATTGGTGGATGACACATACCCATTTTTTGTGTGAAGTGCACCTGCAATGCATACATGACAGGAAAATTAATATACTGTAGTTAATCTGTCTGTTAGTTCGGTGGGTGACCTCAAAGAATGAGGAGAGCATCAAATAAGAGACGTGGCCCTGGTCGTATTGCTGCTGGTGTTGGTGGAACTCCTGTTGCAGGGAGAGGACGTGGTAGATCTGTGCCAGCTACACGCCTAAATGAAACACCTTCCTCAGGTGCACATAGGTGACAGAACATTCAGCGTTATTTTGTAGGCCTGAATACCGGTGTACGAATGGTGAGGCCCAAACAAGTAGAGGGGGTAGTAGATTGGGAGGCTGACAGTGCCTCCAGTTCCTTCACATTGTCTCCCACTCGGTCCCCTGCTGAAGTTGCAGAGTTGGCACCCGCAGCCCATGGGCATCTCTCTTTCACCTCACTCCCTTGCAAATCAGCCAAGCAGTCTGAACCCCAAGTTATGCACCAGTCTCTTATGCTTTTTGATGTCTCTGCTGGCAGGGTTTCTGTGGGCCATCCACCTAGCCCTGCCCCAGAAGTGGAAGAGATTGAGTGCACTGATGCCCAACCACTTATGTTTCAGGATGTGGACATGAGAGGACCACCGCAGCGCGTCTCTGATGATGACGAAACACAGGTGCCAACTGCTGCGGATTTCTGCAGTGTGAAGACCGGCAAGGAGGGCAGGGGTAAAGAGTGGGTGGAAGATGATGTGGAGGATGATGAGGTCCTAGACCCCACATGGAATAAAGGTCATGCAAGTGACGTGTGCAGTTCGGAGGAAGAGGTGGTGGTCACACAGCGCAAGCCGCACAGCAAAAGAGGGAGCAGTGTGTAAAAGCAGAGTGGCCGTCCCCTAGCCAGTACGCCTTCTACTGCCCACCGCACCCAGGGACTTAGCACACCACAGGCAGCTCCAAGGAGTTCCCTGGCGTGGCAGTTCTTCAGATAATGTGCTGCCTACAACATGCGAGTGCAATCGGAGCCTGAAGCGAGGCATAAATGTTCAAAACATGAGCACCATCTGCATGATCAGGCATCCAAATGCAAAGCACGAGCTGCAGTGGAGTACACACCTCAAAAAACACAAAAGATCTCAGGCTCCTCCTGCTCTCTCTTCTGCTGCAGTCTTGGCCTCTTCCTCCCTCTCTGGAGTGACAGTGGCACCCCGCAAACAGAGGATGTGACAGTAACACCACCACCTCCACCACCATCACCATCACCAAGCATCTCCAGTGTCCCATGGAAGCGTTCAGCTGTCCATCCCCCAAACACTAGAGAGAAAGAGAAAGTACCCCCCTAACCACCAGCGATCCCTGGCCCTGAATGCCAAACTGCCAAACAGATCGATGAGAGGTTGGTGCCACTGAGCCTCAACCCCGGCCTGGTGGTGTGTGATAATGGGTGAAATCTCGTAGCAGCTCTGGGCCTCACCGGTTTGACGCACATCCCTTGCCTGATGTATGTGCTGTATTTGGTGGTGCAGAGGTTGCTGAAAAACTACCCCGATATGTAAGAGCTGCTGCAGAAAGTGTGGGCCGTCTGCGCGAGCTTCCGGCGTTCACACCCTGCCGCTGCTCGCCTGTCTGCGCTACAGCGTAACTTCGGCCTTCCCGCTCACTGCCTCATATGCGACGTACCCACAAGGTCCAACTCCACCTTGCACATGCTGGAGAGACTGTGCGAGCAGCAGCAGGCGATAGTGGAGTCGCTCTGCGGAACAGCACCACTTCACCACCAACGAGTGGCCCTCCATTCCAACATGGCTAGTGCTGATGACGCCATCCTTAGCGTTATTGTCCCACTTCTACAGTACAATGGTCTTTTCTGACCAATCGTAAATTGAAACTAGACTCAACATACAATATCTTAGATTCAGATCCACCCAATTAAGGTCACTTCTCTTGTAAAATAGCTGTTTTAGTTGCTAGTTATCAGCTATTCCTGACTATTATATGTAAGGACTTGTTTTATCTGTCTTAGTTATCTGCTTATTTTTCTTAAATCTTAATTTTCTCTTATCTTGGATGACATTTGGGGGTTTTGGAACCAATTACTCAATTTACAATGGTTTCAACATACAATGGTCATCCTGGTACCAATTAATAATGTATCTTGAGGGACCACAGTATAAATTCTTTAATTTGATTGGTTTACCAAAATGTGGGATTTGTATGGAATCTGACAGGGAAAATTGTAGGGATAGGGAGGCACAGAGGACGCCTCATGTGTCTTTATAGAAGCCCAATTACAGCTCCATATAAAACAGAGCCATGCAAATGTGCCCTAAGGCTTATATTTTGTGAACATCCTATGGCTTGTATTATGTTGGCACTGAAATCAGTAGTTACTATTTGCTGTACGGTCATAGGGTGTGCAGATATGGTGACATGAGAACGATCTGTAGTGATATTACTGGGGTAATATATAGTGATGAGCATCATAGGAAATTTTTGTTTTCGCGATATTTCACTAATTTGTGACCTAATATTCGCAATATATTCGCAAATTTTAGAATTTGTGATCTCCAGTCATTTTCTTGATTGCAAAAATCGGCAATGTAATATGCGCGTATTGGGCGCGCAATACAGGCGTGGGTCACTTTTGCTAATTTTTTTTATCTACTAGAAGCTTCCTGAGACTGGAGAAAATGCACAGTACAGTAATTCCTATCACACTTCCTAACACCCTGCACTGGAACCTATAAGCTACACTATATCACTATCAACCTGCAGGATAACAGGCCGAACTGGATGGACAAATGTCTTTTTTAGGCCTTATATACTATGTTACTATCTAACCTACACTGACTATATCCCACTAACTATATGTATTATATTTATGAGCTAACTATCTAATGTAATTGACTCAGCAATGTAAATGCAAAGCACAGGGCACAGCAATGACACTGCTCTCCCTCTCAGAACTGCAAAAAACTGTAGAAAATGGCTGCTGGGGAGTTTCTTATATAGTAAGGGGTAGGCAACTTTACTATTGGTTGCTAGGGATATTGCTAAGCTCAGACAAATATATTGCAGCCTTCTGATTGGCCCACAAGCAAGAAGCAGTGAGGTTACTGATGAAAAAAAATCGAGAATATTACCTATTACGAAGATATAGCACTATATTCTAAATCTTCGCGAATTCTCGAAGTGCTGATATTCGTGATAGAAATTCGCGTATAGAATATTCACGATCAACACTAGTAATACTGTATAAGGGTAATTTCACACATAGCAGTTTTCTACAATATTTTCTGGCACTTGCCTTTCATCTGAGCAGGGTTTTCAGATGACCTCCACATACAGTAGATACTACCCCCGTCACAGGTATGGGACAAATGTGCTTCAGAAATACAAGAGAAAAAAATATCTGTATAACCCAATATCTATCATAGAGTGCTATAGTTTCTGTATTACAGAACTGTAGTATGCTCTGGTACATATGTGAAGCCCTAGGATATGACTTACAAGTGCAATCTGAAATAGATCATGCAGCATTTCTATCTAGCTGTAGGGTGGGCCCCCACCACTTGGATCATTGGCAGTCTGCACTGTCTGGCATCTCTCTACTCCTAATCAGTGATTAAAGCTGCCAGAGTAGTGTCAGACCTGTCCAATCCACGCTAGGGCTGTTGCCTCACATTCACCTATAGCCCTCTCTGCCTGTAGGGTGAACGCTCTCGGTCTCTTAAAAGGCCAAAATGCGCATCATAAACTGCCCTCACCTAATGCAAGCCTTGCCAGGTTTTTTCATGAGTTTTTCCCAGTGAGAAGGTACCTAAGCAGAAGGTCCTCTAGCTTTGTATTCCTTGCTAAGGTGCACTGTTTTTATGTTCTGATTTGTGGTGGACCTCTGCTTGTTTACAAGATTAGACCCTCAACTGCCTGACTTAACTTTTGCCTGACCCCAATATTGGCCCATTGATGCAGCCTGATCTGACTTTTTTTACTGTTAACCAGATTGAGCATACTCTGCCTGCCCTGATCTTGGCTTGTCCACTAACTATGATTCCCCTGCATTGTGGATCCATGTCCATTGGTTAAAGGGTGGAAATCAGGGAACTACTTTTAGAAGTAACCCCAAGCCAAATCTGTTCAATGATACTGTGGTTCCATATCTGTTTTGTGACACCACCCCACTCCAACATTGATGATTTAGCATACAGGTTGTGTTTTTTTTTTTTCTCTCTATATTACCCGGAAGCACTGAAATTACACACACTTGAAACAACTAAAATGGTAAAACTGTGTTTAAGTTTAATGAAAGCAAAACAGTATGTTTCAGAAGAAAAGTTACCAAAGTAACTTAAATCTAGTGGGTGTAATAAGGCACAGTTCAAGTCTCAGAGAGGCTTCTACCGGCTGTCTTCTTAGTCTTGTGTTTCTCTATGCTGGAAATGATGTTTCCTTTGCTGCTTGACTCCTTATCCTGCACCAGGTGTTGACATTGCGGTACTGAAGTAGAGGAGTGTATAAGTAGGTTTGAAATTGAAATGACATTTATAGACGGGCGCTTTGCTGCTTTGTGCCAGAAATCACACTGCGATTTCCTTCTCTGGTATCTCTGGTATCTTTGTTGTAGAAGAGAACAAGCACTCTTCTTTACTCTGTGCATGCATGGACCTAGCTACTGTATGCTTGTTCGGCACATGCACATAGCACACAGCACCAACCCGATATGAGTCATTACTAGTGATGTGCTGTCGAGACGGCATGGATTAGGAGCCAGAAGAACATTTGACTGGTTCATTTGACATTATCGCTACCAGATGAGATGACTATAGGTAAAAATTATCCAGGTTTCACCTATAAAAAATGTTCCAGCTATCATGCCTTCAATTGTAAATTCGAGTCAGATGGCTTGCATCTTTCCACACTAGTGCAGCAATCTGAAAAATCAATGTCTGCTCTAAGAGCTCTGCAGTATCATCCCAATATTGACATCTCCAAGAGATATCAAATCCCAAAATAAAAGGCACTTGAAGTCAAAATCGGGACCAAAATGACTTGTGAGAGGGGCATGTAATACTTCAGCTTTTCAAGCACATGCTGCTTCATGCAGTCCCTTCACATCCTGATAATACAATCTCCGGGAGTCTTGATCTTGTAGGACAAATGTGGTATGAAGTAAAAAGGAGGTCTGCGACATTCATACCTCCATAAAAATTGATCCAAAGATTTTACATTCTTGGCACCAATAAGCCAATCTATTTCTTCTCCTTCCCATTCTTGCAGGTCACAGGCTATATTTTATCTTCCAACAGCTTTTAGTTCAGCCAGCATCGCCTTATAAAACTGGCCATTGTTATTGATGCATAGCATCTTGGAGCTCATTATTCTGATATAGGATAAGCATTGATCCCAAAAGGCCAACTTTGAGCCGTCCACCAAGAATGGCTTTAGTGGGTACCCCAGCTCATTGCCGATGTAGCTGTGGGAGATGTAGTAGCAGGTGAAGAGTGACATTTTAAACTGTTCCATGCTGTCCATCTCTGGGGAGATGAGGTCCCGGCATAGCATGTAGAGGAAGACCACGCTGCCTGAGCTCAGGAAACTTACACGTTGGTAGCCAGCAATAAGGAGATAGATGTCAATGTTTTTTAGCCATTTTATAGGCTGTGTAGCGGAAAGATTGAGCTTAGGACATCTCTGATGTAAAAAGAGCCCGAGACACCTTAGGAGCTCATTGGGCGGGGAGTACGGCACATGACGTCTCTGAAATGATGATTGTGGAGGGTCAATATGACACCGCTTGGCTGGTAATTCAGGGCAGGGGTGGTGTCTCTTCCTAGTCTTCTTAGGTTCAGTGTCTGCCATTGTTATATAGTCACTTACACTCCCTTAAAAGAAAAAATACAGTTTACACATTGCAACACTTACATTAGAGACAATGAGATGCCAGGTAAGGGTTCAATGCACTCGAACATGTGCCTGCCATGCCTGAATTGTGGATCGCAAACAGCTGGTCTGCAATATACGGGCACCAACCATGTGCACACCGTTTCACAGATGTGGACCTATTCAATTGAATGGGTTTGCAATTCTGAAGATACGGTGCGGAGGCACAGAATGGAAGGCCTTGGAAGCACTACGTAGTGCTTTCCTGGCATCTTGGTCTGTGCCCCCGCACCGTAAAAAAATTAACATGCTCTATTTTTTTGCAGTGCAGACGGATCAGCGAGCCATTCAAGTTAAATGGGTTTGCATCCGTCAACACTGGCCACACAGATGGTGCATGTGATTTGGGGACCACAAATTGCATTCCCCAATGTGCGGAATGGCCGGCACACATTTGTGTGCATGAGCCCTAAGGCTCTAGTCATATGACACACACAGCACTATTCTTCCCATCAAAATTCCGGAGACCACAATACAACTAGATGGACCTTCCAAGATAGTCAGGTCTCGCCACCAGTAGTATCCATCATGTGAAAGATCCGTCTGAGTCATAGTTTCTAGTATAAATTTATGGAATATTTCCATCTGGTCATTCCTGCCATTTCCACAGGATATGCTCTAAATGTAAAAGAGATAATGGACCCACTAGAAGCACCAGCATCAATTTTAACAACAGGGCCCCATCTTGCAGCCACAGTGCATGGGGACATAGCTATGCATGAGCGACTATCTCCACTTGGTTCTATGGGAGCTCTGAAGTGGGTTTGGCTAATTTTGGAATTGCATTGCAGTTGAGGTCTAGCTAGGATCGCATCAACTTTAACAGGAACATACGGTTTTGTGAGGTGGCAATAAAACGCCTTTAGTTTACATGTTTAAAATTCTAATTGCATGTCCAATTATCACATTGCCAAACCACAGCAAATTACAGTAAAACTGCACCTCAACCGCTATGTGTAAATACACGCTGATTGTTTACTCCAAGGGGTCTGTCCTGGTCATGTGATAGGTACATATGAGTTCGAGCAATGTGTCCATCACATAAACAGGACATATTTTTACCCACTACTAATAGTAAGGTTCTATTGCATGACAGCATGCAGAGATCTTCAACAAATGCAATGAGTTGATGCAGAAAGTATATGGAAAAATTGTAAAAATGTTTGCTGAAACTATAACCCTACGTCACTAGAAAAGTGTAATTCAGCTAATTCTAGAAGTGCTTATACAATAATCGAGAATGGTTTGGTTGTCATAGTAACACCACCCTGTTACCTGTGGTTTTTAAATTGTGAATGTTCAGTGGTTTACTACAGTTGCTAGGTTTAGTGTAGGTAAATTATACTTTCATGTAACAAGTTAGCTGCCAACAGTCCCGGGAAATACACAGGAAGGGGCAGGGCACAAATAGTGGGGTTTGTGAAAATTCACTCCAAAGTAAGACATTTCTGGTAGATTTCTGGGCATTTTGATGGCCCAGATTATGTTGGTGACTATGTAACTATTATAGAATTCAACGGCCACATCAACTTACACATTAACAACCTAATAGACTGAAATTATTGACCTCAGAGACTGTGGCTATAGGTTGTATCATATTTGCCTATAGTCCTTGATTGTGCAAGAGTCATCCAAAACAGGGAAAAGCGGCAAGATCTCCAAACAGACTGATGTTAGCCACCACTAGGGGGAGCTGATTGCTCACATTCCGGTGAATAGGAGCTGTATTAAGCCAGAAACTGCCTTAAATTATATTGCGAATCTACACTAGTTCATAGCTTTGCTTTATGGTGCTGCTAGAAATATGCACCAGATTTATTAAGGACCTCTTGATAAATGTGGCGCATCTGACTACAAAGCATTTCATATTAAAACTGGTGGATAAAACCCAATAAATGACTTATATATCTACTTCTATATTAGGGTATATTACATGTATTATACTTTACCAGATCCAATACAGAGATCCCTTTAGTCTCAGCAAGCAGAAGAATTTTAGTATATTCCCTTCATGTAATATCGTAGGAATCACGCGCTAGGTAAATGTTCACTTCACCTATAAAGTATGAAGTGTGAGGAGAAGCTGCATGTAACTCGAGTGTTCTAGCTGTCAGTGTTCTAGAACTTGATACATAACAACAGAGAACAGTTTGGTTACTATGGTGACATCACCGCTTGTTATTGCAACTTTATTTCTTAAAGAGATACTATCATTATTAAAGTGGTTCTCCTTGAAAGATAAAAATGAAAATACTGGGAAAAAAACATGTTAATATAAATAAACTCTTAAATGCCTTCAACCTCTTCTATCTCAGGCCAGTTTTCACCTTCCAGACCTGACCATTTTTTGCAAATCTGACAAGTTGTTACTTTATGTCGTAATAATTTTTGAACACTTTTACTTATCCAAGTCATTCATAAATTATTTTCTCATGACACATTGCACTTTATGACAATGGTAAATTTGAGTCTATATACTTTATTTATGAAAAAAATCCCAAATTTTCCAGAAATTTTGTAATTTTCAAAATTTCAATTTATCTGCTTTAAAGACAGATAGTGATACCTCATGAAATAGTTATTACTTTACATTTCCCATATGTCTAGTGGCATCATTTTGTAAATGTCATATTTTTTTTTTTTTGGGATGTTAAATAGAGTACAATTTTAGATGCAATTTTTAAAATGTTTAAAGGGACACTGTCACCTGTATTTTACTTACTAAGCTAATAACATCACCACATTAGTCTCCACGATTTACATTAAAATATACTAGTATTACTGCCCTGTGACTTTTATTTGGTCCATAAAATCGGTTTTATTAATATTTAACGTACCTCAATAAGGAGCCCAAGGGGACGTCCCTCCGGCAGTTGGAGCCCAGTCGCTCCCATTACTTCGGAGCCCAGCACCGCCCCACTGCTTATTTATTCACTGCTCAGTGCCGACGTAATGTTTGTGGAGCACCCGTTTGTGCAGCTGGCAGCTGGCAAATGAGCAATGAGTTCTGTGATGCCGATGTCTCCTGGCATCGGATGTGTCAGAAGGAGGACGGATTTCATGCTCACAAATCTGAGAGCCGCCATTTTCACACCTTTACTGATTGTCCCCTAGACTAAACAAGCAAATATAAATAATTAAAGGCTAATAAGAGTTTATTCATAATAACTTGTTTTTTAAATTTTTTCTTTTTTTTTATCTTTCCTGTAAAAAGTGATCAAAAGATCACATATACCCCATTATAGCCCTAATAAAAAGCAGATGCTGCAAAAGCCAACCCCTCACAAAGCTCCACAAAAGGAAGAAAATGTTATGGATTTCAGAATATGGTGACAATAATCAAAGTAATTTGTTAAAAAATGTATTTTATTGTGCAAAAGTATTGACATTTTGAATGGTGCAAAATTACGAATGTGAAATTTTTTTTTTTAATAATTCCCCCTTTAAGTAGAATCCTCTTTAAACCCTTCAGGATGTGACCTATATTAATCATAGAGATGCTGCTTTTGCTTTCTATTATTGTCACATTTAATTTATTTTTCTATCAGCATGGGGGACATGTAAAATATTGAGAACTTGGTGGGGAATGGAAAAAAGAAATTATTCACAATTTTTTTTTCACATTTGTAATTTTGCACCATTCAAAATGTCAATACTTTTGCACAATAAAATACATTTTTTTTAACAAATTACTTTGATTAATGTCACCATATTCTGGAATCCATAACATTTTCTTCCTTTTGTGGAGCTTTGTGAGGGTTTGGCTTTGGCAGCATCTGGTTTTTATTAGGGCTATAATGGGGTATATGTGATCTTTTGATCACTTTTTACTCCTATGGATATGATATGCATGTTTCTTATGGGAAAACCTCTAATGGGCAAAGCTGAGCTATTTTATGTCACTGTTAAAACTGGAAAGTTGTCAACTGAGGAACAATAGCAATATACCATACTAATCTGAACAAATATGGCCTACATGGAAGAGTCATCAGAAAAAAAACTCTCCTGCACCCTCACCAAAAAATTCAGCATTAGAAGTTTTCAAAAGAGCGTCTAAAACAAACATGATGCATTTTGGGAAACAAGTCCTGTGGACCGAGAGAACTCATTAAAATAGAACTCATTGGCCCCAATGAGCAAAGGTAGAAAAAAGGTAGAAAAAAGGGTACATCATTTCATGAAAAGATCACCTTTCCATCCATTAAGTTTGGCAGTGAATAAATCATGCTTTGGGGTTTGTTACAGCCATTGGTAAGGGGGGAATACTTCATGTATAGAGGGAAAATTAGATTCAATGAAACTACAGCAAATTCAGGAAGTAAACATAACAACTGTAAGAAAGCTGAAGTTGAAAATAGGATGGCTTCTACAAATGTATAATGATTAGTGTTGAGCAAATCCAAGGCCACAAAGTGGACTTCGATTCGCCGCCAAGCCAAATTTACTCGTGCTTCGTGGTAGTGAATCAATTTTACCTGAAGTAGTGTAAAAAACAAAACAAAAAAACTTTACTTATTACTTACCTCATCCATTTTTGTCGCAACAGGCCAGCCACCATCATTTTGCTTGAAGAGCTTGCACGAAAGCCCATTGTGAGCGAATAGATGAGGGAAGTATAATTTTTCATTTTTATTTTTAAAATTTTACACACTGTTATTTATATCAGATGTCGCAATCATGTATGCACGCAACATTTGAGGGGTACAATGACAGGGATCGGCACAATCACTGCTCCCTGTCATTGTACTCACTACTTACAAAGAAATGCGCCTTAATGACAAAGTAATTTGTCACAATCCAAATTTTTGGGGAAAATTTGGCGGAGCAGCTGAATTCAATTTTTGAATAATTTGTTCATCTCTAATAATAATCTTAAACACACATCAAAATCCACAATAGACTATCTCAAAAGGTGCAAGCTGAAGGTTCTACCATGGCCCTCACAGTCCTCTGATCTGAACATCATTGAAAATCTGTGAATAGGTCTCAAAAGAGCAGTGCATGGAAGACAGACCCCTCAAACAAGAATTGAAAGACTCTTGGCTGGATAAAAAAAGCGATGCTTGAGCTATTGCATGCGCAGTTCCTTCCCTGATGCTGATACCAGCACAGGGAAGGAACACTATGAGGACACAGCGCATGCGCTAGTTCGTGCATTGCAAGATTATGGCGCTCTGGCTTTCTGACGTCGGGGAGCAAGGAGGAGATTCTGAGGATGCGGGGCGGTGCTGTGCTCTTTCACGCTGGACTCATCTCACGTACAGGACACATCTTAGGTTAATTTGCATATGGATCAAATCAATTTTTTTACACAATAAAAGCACACAGAGCTATGGGGACTGGGTATTGCGGATGTGCTAGCGGCCATCTAGCAACCCATGTCCTCAGCTCTGTACATCAAATCCCGGTGACAGGTTCCCTTTAAGCTATAATTGATGCTCAAGGCCAAAAGACAAGTTTTTGAGACATTTACTTTTTTGTGGGGGTATATCCACCACTGTTGTTGGCTTTTAAGCAGAGGAAATCACCACTGCATGCTTCTACTTAAATGCCCTACTTTCATTATATAATTTCACAGTAGCGTGAACTTTTTACGTTTTCCATAAATTTGACCCGAAAGCCAAGTATCCCTAACTTTTTGTGAGTTATATATCTATATCTATATCTATCTATATCACAAGGACTCAGGCTGGATGATAAATCTGGTGCAGGGATAAATTATTTTCCTTGACTCTATACCAACT
The DNA here is from genome assembly GCF_905171765.1 of Bufo bufo. Taxonomy (NCBI): domain Eukaryota; kingdom Metazoa; phylum Chordata; class Amphibia; order Anura; family Bufonidae; genus Bufo; species Bufo bufo. Next base: position 483,058,972 of record NC_053389.1, read on the forward strand.
ATTGGTTGGCAGAGTTTTACGAAAGAACTGTGGCAGAATTTTGATGCAAATGGCACATCTTGGTGAAAATTTTGGTGCAAAATGGCAGTTTAAACATGATTATGCCCATCTGGCCCTGTCAATCAAAGTTTGGAGGTAGCCGCAGACTCAGAGAGAGCTTACTACTCTTTAAGTAAAAATTATTTTCTATTATTACTTATAATCTTTCCCCAACTAATTTCAGGTTGCGCCCCCTTGTTCCTGTGTACAGTTTCTTATTGAATTTTTTTTTTGAAACTTAGAGGAATAACATCAGAAAAAGACTACATGGTCCATCTAAGGGTACTTTCACACTTGCGGCAGGACGGATCCGACAGGCTGTTCACCCTGTCGGATCTGTCCTTCCGCTATTTCGCCTTGCCGCCGGACCGCCGCTCCGTCCCCATGGGGATGGGGCGGCGCTCTGGCGCAGTACGGCAGTTCGCAGTGAGAGCCTGTGGGACTAAAAAGTCGGACATGCAGTACTTTTAGTCCAGTGGCCTTTCGCCGTGCACTGCCGTGCTGTACCGGAGCTCCGCCCCCGTCCCCATTATAGTCAATGGGTACGGAGCGGCGTTCCGGCGGCACGGCGAATTAACGGAAGGACGGATTCGACAGGGTGAACAGCCTGTCGGATCCATCCTGCCGCAAGTGTGAAAGTACCCTAATTTGCCCTTACAGATGTGTCATCGCTACCGCTCCCTTATTTCGCAATTAGTTACTAACTAAACACAATTTTTTTCTCCTCCAGTCTATCAATACACACCAATGCCAGTAGATGGCGTGGTTGAGTTAAAGATAATATCGCTATCCGGCTCCTGATACAGCCCTAGTCATCCTGACACTATACAGGAGTCGGGCGATGGCACCTCAACTGTATATGGTGTTAAGTCAATGGGGACGGATCCGTTTACATTGACACAATATTGGTGCAATTGTAAACTGATCCGTCCCCCATTGATTTTCAATGTAAAGTCAGGAGTCCCTATTAATATACCATCGGATCGGAGTTTTCTCCAATCCGATGGTATATTTTAACTTGAAGCGTTCCCATCACCATGGGAACGCCTCTATGTTAGAATATACCATCGGATTTGAGTTAGATCGTGAAAACTCAGATCCGACAGTATATTTCAACACAGAGGCGTTCCCATAGTGATGGGGACGCTTCAAGTTAGAATATACTAAGAACTGTGTACATAACTGCCCCCTGCTGCCTGGCAGCACCCGATCTCTTACAGGTCCAGTGCGGCCCCCCTCCCTCCCCAGTATTAAAAGCATTGGTGGCCCTTATATGGGTCCTTAGTCTACAACTATATACTGCCATTAGAGTTGCTTATCAATGGAGTATGCAGCATTATGGATAAATAACTTGCAGTCACACAAATAGGACTTCCTTATTTAGGCATACACCAATCAGCCACAACTTTAAAGGGGTTTTCTCATCTGAGACAATGGTGGCAACATCTTTTGCGACCCCATTGAAATGAATGGGAACGCACCCATTCCACAAAATTGCTGAACGGATGTGGACTCATTCATATGGTCGTGTGAATTAGCCGTAAGAGTCAGGGGGCACACTTTTCACACACTTAACACACAAGGGATCACATGTTGCAGTGGCTCTCTGCCACTTTCTACTTTTGGTACAACTCCTAGCTGAAAAATGTTTCCTGCATCGCAATAGGTAAAAGACCTCATAGCACTTACTAGTGTTATGACTAGAGATGAGCGAAGTTTTGAAAAATTCGATTCTGCAGCTTGCTCAAATTTTGACATGAAATTTGGTTCATTCTGAAATAATTTGTCATGAATCGCTATGTTAAAACCTTATTCAGCCTATCATTTAATGGGACCGTTAAGAAGAGCACCAGTCTAACGCATGTTAAAAACCTTAATATGCTAGTGCAATATGTCCTTTTGGGTTTAATTCCGAACTTTAGGAACATTTTTATTCATTACGAGCTGAATTTCCTTGCGCTTTGTGGTAACAAATCAATTTTTCCAAAAATGGAGGCTAAAGTTGTAGAAAGAACGGAAAAAAACAAACCATCATCCTCTTGCACATGCAGAGTCCGTCCGCTCCTCTCTTGAGTTGAAAAGACCTGGTGCAGGAAGCTGGGAGCACGCAGACATCATCACGCCCAGCGCGGGTCCTTCAGAAGACTTTGCTAGTAGTGTTGGGCAAGCATGCTCCGCCAAACACTAATTTTACTCGAGCATCGCGATGCTCGGCACATCACGGTGTTCAGCCGAATACCGTGTGTGCTCGAGCACGATGCTCGAGTCTCCTCCCTGCATGTTTGTTGGTCAATAAACGTGCAGGTCAGTACTGCCACTTACTGTAATGCCATAGCCATGTTGACACGTGTTTGGCTCAGTCTTAGGCCTCATGAACACAAATGCATTTTGCTTCCGTGTGCATTCCACAGGGGCACAGCAATGTGTTAATAGGGCAATACTTCCAGCATTAACAAGGACAGAACATGCAGGACCAAGTTGCATCAAAGCCTCCCAGTGAACTGGTGAGCACATATGAAGTCACAGTCCTGTCCCAGCCAAATAGGTGTCAGCTATCCAGGGAACGGAACTTGGGAAGGGATGTAACCACGGGCTGCTCCCCATACAGAGACAGCTCCTCACACACAGAGACCCCTCCTCATATTCAGACAGCTCCTCATACACAGGTTGCTGACCGTGACCCAGAGAGATCTCCAAGTCTCTGCTTGTCACGCCACCACCCTCACCTCCCTCACTCGCGAATCGCATCTTCTCCCCCACGTCCGGCCAGTACTGCCATGGGAGCGGGACCTCCCTCCTCCGGCTGAGCCGGCGCCTGCATACACTGCTCTGCCTCTGCCCCTCCGAACTTAGCGGCCGGCGCCGCCTGCAGCGCGCAAGTGTTATAAACTACCCGGGCAAAGGCTTTACTCCTTATCTTCTGGGGGGCCCCGTGGGCAATTGCGACCGCTGCGACCCCTATAGCTACGCCACTGGCTCTACTTGTTTAAGCATTTAATAGAACAGGTTCTGTAGACATCTATGTGGAAACAGCTGATGGTATAAAAGGAGTGCGCTTCTTCTTGGCGCTAACATCGACCTGTAAGACTGAGTTCATACTTAAGTTATTTGGTCAGTTTTAGCCCCGTGACTGCCCAAATAAGTGAAATGTGCAGTGATTTCATCTGCATGTCATACTTACTCACAGTATTATTTCACTACCAAAGCAGACTCACTATGCGTATTACTGCAAGGCACAGTGTTCTACACCACTATAAAGTCTCTCTGCAGCCAGAGAATAGCCATTTTTTACAAAATTCACTGTAAATAAATTTGGATCCAATCAAATTTTTTCAATTAATTTGGGTTAATAAGCAGGTCTTGTGTCAGGCACAAAGCATAAAAGTAAAAGCAGAGCCAGGACACTTAACACAATCACAGGAAACTGTCAGTGACTGAGTAGCAGACTTAAATCCCCCACCTAACTCTGCGACACTGACCCAGGAACCTGATTGGCTCAGCTTCCAGCCTTAGGGTCCATTCACACATCCGTAAGTGTTTTGCGGATCTGCAAAACACGAACACCGGAAATGTGCTTTCTGCAATTTGTGGACCGCACATTGCTGGCACTATAATAGAATATGCCTAATCTTGTCCGCAATTGCGGACAAGAATAGGACATGTTCTATTTTTTTGTACATTGTGCGGCCCTATCGAAATGAATAGGTCCGCAATTCCGTTCCGCAAAATGTGGAACAGAATTGCGGACGTGTGAATGGACCCTTACTGATAGTTTGATTAGACAGGGCTTGACTGGACAGCACAGTCACCCTCCCAGCACAAACATGCACAGTATCTTGGCTAGGTAAGTTCCTGACAGCATCTTTGAAATGTATCGGTTGGAATTTAGGCACCTATGACTTATATATTGAGCTGCTACATGCCTGAGAGAATAATTGACTCAATAAATTAGGTCACATCAAATCAGTATGAATAGTGCAGGAGGCAGGAGAATGGTTAGATCTATTTTAATACTTTAGTAATTTTGACCTTAGGGATGACCCTGACATCCTTAAGTAAATATCTAAAATACTGTAGAAGAAGAAGAAGAAGAAAAAAAAGAACAATCCAGCACTTAAAATGTAGCTTTTATTCCAGGAGCCCTCACTTTTACTTAGTGTTTCTAGCTTCTTCTACTTTGGAAAAAACTCCTGCTGATACATCTTTTGAAATCATGCTGATGCAGGTGCATTCATATTATGAGCTGGGGGTAGTAATGTGCAAAAATGTGTTTTTAACTGTACTTCACACAGAGATTCCTCTAAGGCTGTTAATTCATATACAGCACATATGTCAATCAATCTATTTCTTATCATTCACTCACTGGTTTGTTTTATGCTGCAAAGTAATGTCACTGGTATTTATTCTAATAGTAAGAAAATATTCACACTACATCGTGCTGCCTGTGCTGGGCTGCTATCATCATGGGCCAAAAGACTCCACAGTCGCTCCACTTGTTGTGGGATCGAGGCTACGTGAGGGTATAATTTTATTTTATTTTGAGGGGCACTATTACATATTAGGGTGATTTAATTGTGTGGGGGCGCAATGGTATAGTTTTTACTGTTTTGGGGCATTTTTATTGTATGAAGGATAGCTAAATGGGTATGACTGTGTGAGGTCTCTTGCTGTGTGTAGGCACTTTTACTTTTGTGGGGTACAAAGATGGCACAATGGGGGAGATTTATCATTCCCTGTGCTCCTGAAAAGTGGCGTTAAAAAGTCCCATTTCCCTTTTTCGTCACCCTCACCACTTTCCTAAAAAGGGGGGCAGGGAAGGGGGTGTAGCCAGCTACTGCGACAAATTTATCTTCATGTATGCCAGTTTTTTTGTGCAAATGTAGCCAACAATGTATGGCAGCCCTGAACTGTCTTAGATTTCTGTTTAGGCACATGGACTGCAGGAGGATGCGCCTAAGTTATGACAAGGTGTGCGTCTTGTTATAAATTAAGCTCATCCTATGGCAGTGCATCCGATATCAAGACAGGCGCAGAAAGCACCATGTTTGATAAATCTCCACCTTTGTGCTTTGTAAGGCAAAAGGGTCACTTTTTTGTTTGCTTTACGATAACCACCTGGGCAAACTATGGCACTTGCCACTATGTTTTAGGAGGGCTCTATTGTTTTCAAGAGTGTGATCTTTGTGGTACCACTTTTTTGGGAGGTAACTATAGTTATGAAACCATTTTTTCTAAAGTACAATATTTGGGGTGCTGCAAGCCTAGGAGGAGTGGAGCCGATGATGGGAGAGGAAACGGGCTCTGGCAAAGAAAGTTGTTCACACAAATTACAGTGGCATTCCTCACACCGATGCCCCCTAGGGCCTAGGGCCATGCCCTTTCTTACCTTGGGGCACATCTCTCCTGACTTTGGTGCTCGTACCTGAACCTGATAGTAGTTGGGGTGCCCATGGTGTTAAGTGTCTTGTAAGGGTGCAAGGCAAGAGATAGAGGTGCTATTAAGCACAGTTCCAAACAAATTCTTCCATAATAGCAATGTATGGATAGTAGCAGTAATGGGGGTTATGGCACTCCTTCCCTCTTTTCTTCCTAATTCTCTCTTTCTTCATTATCTAAGACTGGCAGAAAGGTTCTTGGAATCTTGTCTGTAGTTCTCAGGCTGATAGTTACAGGATTAAGATACGGCTGGCCAAAACTGTATCAAAAGGGTTGGTTGCCATTGTTCCCTTTCCCCACAGCAAAGTCTCTATCAGCCTTAACTAGCAAAATACCTTGCTGACTGAGTCCAGTACACAGCCTTGCAGATTGTAGACCTTCTAGCTCTTCCCAGTGGCGTGCCTATGGTGTTTGGCACCCAGGGCGGGTCCTTTCTCTCCCCCCCCCCCCCAAAAAAAAAAATTGTACCCCCTCACAGTAGTATTGCCCTCATTGTACAACCTTCACAGTAGTTTTGTACAGATGTGTGCCCCCTCACAGTAGTTATGCCCACATTGTGCCCCCCTCAGAGTAATAACCCCCATTGTGCCCCCTTCACAGTAATAATCCCCATTGTGTCTCCTTTATAGTAATAATCCCCATTGTTCCCCCTTTATAGTAATTATCCCCATTTTGCCCCATTGATAGTAATGTTCCCCATTGTGCCCCATCCATAGTAGAGATCCCCATTGTGCCCCCTTCACAGTAATAATGCCCACTGTGCCCCCTTCATTGTAGTAATGCCCTTTGGCTCTGTGCCCCCTCCATAGTAGAAATGCACATTGTGCCCTTTTCACATTAGTAATGCCCTCTGTGCCCCCTCCATAGTAGTAATGCCCTCTGTGCCCCCAGCTGTTTGAAGAGAAGGCAGCGCTCATATGAGAGCTGCTTTCTCTGTTCTGTTCACCTGCTCGCCGTATCATTTGCAGTGATGAGCAGGTAAAAAGAGCAGAGAAGGCAACGCTCATACAAAAAAAAAAGCAGACAACCCCTTTAAAGATATACTTGGAAAACATTACATACAGCGCTACAGAACATACAGGGTAATACAGCCTCACATACCTCTTACATCCAATGATTTCTCTTCTCTGATATAGATATTCTCTTTCCTCTTCTTCTGCTGTGAGAGCAGACCACCATGGTGACTTTTTTCAGCCGCACCTCGTCTCTGCAGTTTAACAAACAGACATCTTACTTTCCTCCTTTTCCATCATCCTCCCACCTTCTCAACACCCCATCCTGCCACCCCCAATACTGTGTCCACTGTGCTCCCCAATACTTTCCTGCAGAAACAACCCCCCTGAAAATACTGGTACCACACATACCTCAGACCTCAGATAAGACCCCCATATAAGACCCCCATTAGACCTCCAGACTCACATATCAGACCTCAGACCAGTCCCCCATATCACACCTCCAGACCCCCATTAGACCTCCAGACTCCCATTCGACCTCCAGACCCCCAGTCAGACATCTAGACCCCCAATCACACCCCCATTAGACCTCCAGACCCCCAATCAGACCCCCATTAGACCTCCAGACCCCCAATCAGACCCCTATTAGACCTCTAGACCCTCCAGTCAGACCTTCAGACCCCCAATCAGACCTCCAGACCCCCAATCAGACCCCCATTAGACCTCCACACCCCCAATCAGACACCCATTACACCTCCAGACCCCCAATCAGACCTCCAGACCCCCTAGTCAGACCTCCAGACTCCCCATTAGACCACTCCAGACCCCAAGTCAGACCTCCAGATCCCCCAGTCAGACCTCCAGACCCCCCCAGTCAGACCTTCAGACCCCCTCCCAGTCAGACCTCCAGACCCCCCAGTCAGACCTCCAAACACCCCATAGACCACTCCAGCATTAGATCCCCCATTAGACGTCCATATCAGACCTCAGATCAAACTGTAAAATAATAAAGTAACTTAGCTCTCCTGTTGCCACTCTCCCTGTCCTAGCTGTCTTCTCTTCTCAGGGCCCGCGCTGCAGTCACCTGACCTCCTGCAGCGTCAGGTCAGAGTGCGCTCTGTACTTCCTGACGCTGCAGGCAGCCAGGAAACAGCAGCGCCGGCCCTGAGAAGAGCGAGCAGGAGGAGGGGTAAGTACTGTAGAGCATTTACAGTGCTCCTCCTGCAGACTAGTGAATGCTTCTGCATTGCATCTTATAAAGGGAAAAGCAATGAGCGCTTCCACCTGTATTGATGGAAGTGCTCATTGCTTCTGTTCTGGCACCCCCTGAGAGCCGGTACCCAGGGCGGACTGCTCCCCCCCCCCCCCCCCCCCCGTGGGCACGCCGCTGGTTCTTCCTTCTTTCTCTCTGGGGTACTTTAATGTACGTACAGTGCCTCGCAAAAGTATTCACCCCCTTGACTTTTTCGTATTTTGTTACATTACAGCCTTAAGTTCAATAGTCTAAGTTGGTGAAGTGAAATGAGAAAATTATGTAAACAAAACTATTGTTTAGAAGCAGAAAACAGAAAATTGGCATGTGCGTATGTATTCACCCCCTTTGTTAGGAAGCCCATAAAAAGCTCTGGTGCAACCAATTACCTTCAGAATTCACATAATTAGTGAAATGATGTCTACCTGTGTGCAATCTAAGTGTCACATGATCTGTCATTACATATACCTTTTTTGAAAGGCCCCAGAGGCTGCAACACCTAAGCAAGAGGCATCCTAACCAAACACTGCCATGAAGACCAAGGAACTCTCCAAACTAATAAGGGACAATGTTGTTGAGAAGTACAGGTCAGGGTTAGGCTATAAAATAATATCCAAATCTTTGATGATTCCCAGGAGCACCATCAAATCTATCATAACTAAAATGGAAAGAACATGGCACAACAGCAAACCTGCCGAGAGATGGCCGCCCAACCAAACTCACGGACCGGGCAAGGAGGGAATTAATCAGAGAGGCAGCACAGAGACCTAAGGTAACCTTGGAGGAGCTTCAGAATTCCACAGCAGAGACTGGAGTATCTGTACCTAGGACGACAATAATCTGTACGCTCCATAGAGTTGGGATTTATGGCAGAGTGGCCAGAAGAAAGCCATTACTTTCAGCTGAAAACAATAAGGCGCGTTGTGAGTTTGTGAAAAGGCATGTGGGAGACTCCCAAAATGTATGGAGGAAGGTGCTCTGGTCTGATGAGACAAAAATTGAACTTTTCGGCCATCAAAGAAAACTCTATTTCTGAAGCAAACCGAACACATCACATCACCCAAAGAACACCATCCCCAACGCTTTGGTGACTCTAGATAACCTGGGGCCGATCGCACGTCCCCGTGACGGCGGTGATCCATTTGGATGTCTACCCTATCAACTTTTAATGTTATTTTCAGTGCAAACAAAGGTGACCACGGGTAACGGGGAATCATGGTTCGATTCCGGAGAGAGAGAGTGAGAAACGGCTACGGCTACTGCATCCAAGCAAGGCAGCATGCGTGCAAATTACCTATTAGGTATAATTAGATGAGGGCCTGCAGGTGAGCTGACCCTGTAAAAAGTTTTAGGTGTGGGCCTGCAGGTGAGCTGATCCTGTAAAAGATTTTAGGTGTGGGCCAGCAGGTGAGCTGATCCTGTAAAAGATTTTAGGTGCGGACCTGCAGGTGATCTGACCCTGTAAAACATTATATGCGAGGGCCTGCTGGTGAGCTGACCCTGTAAAACATAGTAGGTGAGGGCATGCTGGTGAGATGACCCTCTAAAACATTATATGCGAGGGCCTTCAGTTGAGCTGGCCTTGTAAAAGATTGTAGGTGAAGGCCTGCTGGTGAGCTGACTCTGTAAAAAATTCTATGTGAGGGCCTGCTGGTAAGCTGACCCTGTAAAACAATATATGCGACGGCCTCCTGGTGAGCTGACCCTGTAAAAGTTTTGAGGTGCGGGTCTAATGGTGAGCTGACCCTGTAAAATATTTTAGGTGGGGGCTGCTGGAGAGCTGACCCTGTAAAAGATTGTAGGTGAGGGCCTGCTGGTGAGCTGACCCTGTAAAAAATTATATGCGAGGGCCTGGTGGTGACTTTGAGCTGACCCTCTAAAAGGTTGTAGGTGAGGGCCTACAGGTAAGCTGACCATCTAAAACATTATATGTGAGGGCCTTCATGTGAGATAACCCTGTAAAAGATTTTAGGTGTGGGTCTGCAGGTGAGCTGACCCTCTAAAAAATTATATGCGAGGGCCTTCAGGTGAGCTGACCCTGTAAAACATTATATGCGAGGGCCTGCTGGTGAGGTGACCTTGTAAAATATTTGAGGTGCAGGCCTGCTGGTGAGCTGACCCTGTAAAAAATTGTAGGTGATGGCCTGCTGGTGAGCTGAGCCTCCAAAAAGTTGTAGGTGAGAGCCTGCAGGTGAGCTGACCCTCTAAAACAATATATGCAAGGGCCTTCAGGTGAGCTGACCCTGTAAAAGATTGTAGGTGAAGGCCTGCTGGTGAGCTGACCCTCTAAAAAATTATATGGGAGGGCCTGCTGGTGAGCTGACCCTGTAAAAGATTTTAGGTGTGGGCCTGCTGGTGATCTGACCTTGTAAAAAATTGTAGGTGATGGCCTGCTGGTGAGCTGACCCTCCAAAAAGTTGTAGGTGAGAGCCTGCTGGTGAGCTGACCCTGTAAAAGATTTTAGGTGTGGGCCTGCAGATGAGCTGATCCTGTAAAAGATTTTAGGTGCGGGCCTGCTGTTGAGCTGACCCTCTGAATAATTATATGCGAGGGCATACTGGTGAGCTGACTCTGTAAAAGATTGTAGGTGAAGGCCTGCTGGTGAGATGATCCTGTAAAACATTATATGCAAGGGCCTGTATCACGGATGGTGTACAGGAAACAAGACAAAACCATATAAACAATGTCTCTCTGGATCCACAACTAAGGAACAAAGGGAGACCCCTGCAATAGACCTGCCGCTCTCCCTCACTGCTCAGCCTATGCGAACACCCCAAAGGTGGATGGGCGCATATCCACGTTCCTCGGCTATCTATTACCTGAAGACCCTACAATAGTGAGGGGACACGACCACCGGCTCCCTACACTGACACGGAGGGAGTCAGGGTCACCTGGATCCAGAAAAGAGATAATCATAAATACATAAACAGCACTTAACTTGCAGACGACTGAGGACTGGGAACTGGGAACTGGGAACAGCATGCACACACACTCCAGGAAGTTGTATCATCCGCACACTACTGCATTATGGGGAGGAATTTAAAGGGCAGCAATCAGTCCGACTGCATGACAGCTGAAATAGACTAACGAGATGAGAAACTAAACCAAAACAAAGAAATTCAAGGAGGAGGATCTGAAAAGCTCCTATGAGCGCTTCTCAGCTGTCTGACTGTGACAGTACCCCTCCCTCTAGGAGTGGACTCCGGACACTCAGAGCCCACCTTCTCAGGATGGGACCTATGGAAAGCCCTGATGAGACGAGAGGCCTTAATGTCCGTCACTGGGACCCACATCCTCTCCTCAGGACCATAACCCTCCCAATGAACGAGGTACTGGAGGGAACCGCGGACAAGACGAGAATCCACAATCCTAGAGACCTGAAATTCAAGATTTCCATCAACCATAATCGGAGGAGGAGGCAAAGGCGAGGGTACAATAGGTTGAACATAAGGTTTCAATAAGGACTTATGAAAAACATTATGGATCTTCCAAGTCTGAGGAAGATCAAGACGGTAGGCAACAGGATTGATGACAGACAGGATCTTGTAAGGCCCAATAAACCTAGGACCCAACTTCCAGGAAGGAACCTTCAATTTGATATTCTTGGTAGACAACCACACCAGATCACCAACATTCAGGTCCGGACCAGGCACACGTCTCTTATCCGCCACACGCTTATATCTCTCACTCATGCTCTTTAGATTATCCTGAATCTTTTGCCAAATAGATGACAAAGACGAGGAGAATCTGTCCTCATCAGGCAAACCAGAAGAGCCCTCTCCCGAGAAAGTCCCAAACTGCGGATGAAACCCATATGCACCAAAAAATGGTGACTTATCAGAGGACTCCTGACGACGGTTATTTAAAGCAAACTCAGCAAGGGACAAAAAAGAACACCAATCCTCCTGATTCTCCGCCACAAAACAGCGCAGATATGTCTCCAGATTCTGATTGACGCGCTCTGTCTGGCCATTCGACTGCGGATGGAAAGCAGAAGAGAATGACAACCGAACCCCCAAGCGAGAACAGAAAGCCTTCCAGAATCTGGAAACAAACTGCGTGCCCCTATCAGAGACTATGTCTGAAGGAATCCCATGCAATTTGACAATGTGGTCAATAAATGCCTGCGCCAGCGTCTTAGCATTGGGCAAACCAGGAAAAGGGATAAAATGCACCATTTTGCTAAAACGGTCCACCACCACCAGAATCACAGACTTCCCCGAGGAACGAGGCAAGTCCGTTATGAAGTCCATGGACAGATGTGTCCAAGGACGGGAAGGAATGGGCAAAGGAAGGAGAGGACCTGATGGCCGTGAATGAGGGACCTTGGCACGAGCGCAAGTCTCGCAAGCTGCCACAAAACCCTCAACCGACTTACGAAGCGCAGGCCACCAGAATCTCCGAGCAATGAGATCCAGTGTGGCTCTTTCCCCCGGGTGCCCAGCAAGGACCGTATCGTGGTGTTCTTTAAAAATCTTGTGTCTCAAAGCGAGAGGCACAAACAACCTCCCAGGAGGACAAAGATCAGGAGCTTCTGACTGGGCTGCCTGCACCTCTGCCTCCAATTCAGGAAAAAGAGCAGAGACCACCACACCTTCAGCCAAAATGGGACCCGGGTCTTCAAGATTCCCACCTCCCGGAAAACAACGTGACAGGGCATCTGCCTTCACATTCTTAACCCCAGGGCGGAACGTAACAACAAAATTAAACCTTGAAAACAACAAAGACCATCTGGCCTGTCTCGGGTTCAGACGCTTGGCTGACTCCAAGTAGGCCAGATTTTTATGGTCAGTAAACACGGTAATAGGGTGTCTGGCTCCCTCTAGCCAATGGCGCCATTCCTCAAAAGCCAACTTGATGGTCAACAATTCCCTATCTCCCACATCATAATTTCTCTCTGCGGAGGAGAGTTTCTTTGAGAAAAAGGCACACGGTTGCCATTTGGCAGGAGAGGAACCCTGAGACAAGACCGCACCCACCCCTACCTCAGAAGCATCAACCTCAACTATGAAGGGTAACGAAATATCAGGTTGTACTAGGATGGGAGCGGAAGCAAAAATCTCCTTGATATTAGAAAAGGCCTTACGCGCCTCTACCGACCAGGAAGAAAAATCTACCCCCTTTCTGGTCATATCAGTGAGTGGTTTAACAACAGAGGAATAATTCAAAATAAATTTCCTGTAATAATTAGCAAAGCCCAAAAAACGCATCAGCGCCTTCTGATTCTCAGGAAGCTCCCACTCAAGCACAGCGCGGACCTTCTCGGGGTCCATGCGAAAACCAGAAGCGGAGAAAAGAAACCCCAGAAATTGGATCTCTGGAACCGCAAACACACATTTTTCCAGTTTCGCGTATAATTTATTCTCCCGCAGGATGAGCAAGACCTGACGTAAGTGTTCCTTATGAGTCTTGAAATCAGGAGAAAAAATCAAAATGTCATCCAAATACACTAATACAAATTTTCCCATTAAATGATAAAAAATGCTGTTGACGAAATGCTGAAAGACGGCTGGGGCATTCATCAAACCAAAAGGCATAACCAAATTCTCAAAATGGCCCTCAGGGGTATTGAAAGCCGTCTTCCATTCGTCTCCTTCTCTGACCCTAACCAGGTTGTATGCCCCTCTTAGGTCTAATTTGGAAAAGACTTTAGCCCCAAGAACCTGGTTAAACAGGTCCGGGATCAGAGGAAGCGGATAAGGATCACGAATAGTGATACTGTTCAGCTCCCGGAAATCCAGACAAGGTCTTAAAGAACCATCTTTTTTCTTAACAAAGAAAAAACCAGCGGCAACAGGTGACTTCGAGGGTCGTATGTGTCCTTTTCTCAGACTCTCAGAGATATAAGCACGCATAGCGACCCTCTCAGGTTGGGAGAGATTGTATAAACGAGATTTAGGCAGCTTGGCGCCTGGGATGAGATTAATAGGGCAATCATACTCCCTGTGCGGAGGCAAACCCTGAACTCCACTCTCAGAGAAGACATCCAAAAATTCAGAGAGGAAAGGTGGTACAGTCTTAGTAGAAACCTCAGAAACAGATGTTATGAGGCAATTCTCTCTGCAAAAGTTACTCCAACCATTTATTTGCCTCGCTTGCCAATCAATGGTGGGGTTATGTTTAGTGAGCCAGAGTAGCCCCAACACTAGAGGAGTAGGCAAACCGCTAAGGACGAAACATGACACATCCTCAACATGAGCATCACTCACAATTAAACGGCTATTGTGAACTATGCCCTTTTATGATTTCTGAGAAAGTGGAGCTGAATCAATAGCAAAAACAGGAATATCTTTTCCCAAAGTGCATACCTGGAAACCATGAGTTATTGCAAATTGATTATCAATGAGGTTGACAGCTGCTCCACTATCCACAAAAATCTCACAAAAAATGCTCTTGCTCTCTAGCGCCACCCTAGCAGGCAGGACAAAACGGGAACTACAAGCAAACGGGAAACCTTCAATTTCCGCCTCAACCCTGCCAATAGTAACAGACGGAACATTTTTAAAAGATTTTTTTCCTTTTTGTCTCTTTATTGCTCCCAGAAAACTGCCTGAATCTCCTAGAGGGACAAACATTTGCCAGATGATTTATACCTCCACAACAAAAACAAACCCTCCCCTGCGGGCTGAATCTTCTATTGTCAGAGGCAATCAACCCCAGCTGCATGGGCTCCTGCTCAGAAGGGGCTGACAGCGACTAAGACCCCTGTGCACAGAATGAGACCGCTGCACTGTCCCGGGACTGAGTATGACAGGAAGGAGAGATCTCTCCTCTCTCTCTAAGACGCCTGTCAATACGAACAGCCTGAGACATAGCAGAATCCAAGGAGGTAGGTCTCTCATGAAAGGCAAATGCATCTCTCAATCCCTCTGAAAGACCATAGCAAAATTGACTTCGGAGTGCAGCATCATTCCAACCCGTATCTGCTGCCCATCTCCGAAATTCTGAGCAGTATATCTCTGCGGATTGTTTACCCTGGCATAACAGACGTAGTCTAGACTCAGCCAGAGCAATACGATCCGGATCATCATATATCTGACCCAGGGCTAAAAAGAATTCATCCACTGAACGGAGGGGCCGTGCCCCCTTCGGCAGCGAAAAGGCCCAGGACTGAGCGTTACCCCTGAGCAGTGATATAATGATCCCCACCCTCCGTTCTTCATCACCAGAAGAATGGGGAAGAAGGCGAAAATGGAGTTTGCAAGCCTCTCTAAAACGCACAAAATTCTCACTACCCCCGGAGAACGTATCCGGGAGCGAGATCTTAGGCTCAGCACAAACTCCATGAACGCAAGCTGAACCGGTCACTTGAAACTGAGAAAAAGTCTTACGGAGATCAGCTACCTCCAAAGCAAGACCCTGAAAGCGTTCAGCCAAAAGTGAAACCGGATCCATGCTTGAGACGGTTTTGGCGGCTGATAATGTCACGGATGGTGTACAGGAAACAAGACAAAACCATATAAACAATGTCTCTCTGGATCCACAACTAAGGAACAAAGGGAGACCCCTGCAATAGACCTACCGCTCTCCCTCACTGCTCAGCCTATGCGAACACCCCAAAGGTGGATGGGCGCATATCCACGTTCCTCGGCTATCTATTACCTGAAGACCCTACAATAGTGAGGGGACACGACCACCGGCTCCCTACACTGACACGGAGGGAGTCAGGGTCACCTGGATCCAGAAAAGAGATAATCATAAATACATAAACAGCACTTAACTTGCAGACGACTGAGGACTGGGAACTGGGAACTGGGAACTGGGAACTGGGAACTGGGAAAAGCATGCACACACACTCCAGGAAGTTGTATCAGCCGCACACTACTGCATTATGGGGAGGAATTTAAAGGGCAGCAATCAGTCCGACTGCATGACAGCTGAGATAGACTAACGAGATGAGAAACTAAACCAAAACAAAGAAATTCAAGGAGGAGGATCTGAAAAGCTCCTATGAGCGCTTCTCAGCTGTCTGGCTGTGACAGCCTGCTGATAAGCTGACCCTCTGAAAAATTATATGCAAAGGCCTGCTGGTGAGCTGACCCTGTAAAACATTATATGCGAGGGCCTGCATGTGAGCTGACCCTCTAAAAAATTATATGCGAGGGCCTGCAGTTGAGCTGACTCTGTAAAACATTATATGTGAAGTGCATATATGTGAGGGAATTATATGCGACGAATAAGCATGCTGATATGATGGAAGAGGAGAAGGACGATGAGAAAAGTAAGATACATACCCTTGTTTGTGGTAGAAGGGGTGCATGGGAATACAGTGTATTCAGTACATTATAAACAACACATTTAAAGTGCCTTTATGTTCATCAGCTTTCCTCTGGTGGAGTTGAGAAGTCATGGTCAATCCAGGCCTTGTTAATTATTATTATATATATTTTTTTAAAGATTTAACCTGTCAGCATTTTCAGTTGACAGGCGGATATGCTTATCTGTTATAATGCCACCAGCAGCACAAAATACCCGCTCAGACAAAATGCTGGTGGCAGGGAAGGCCAGCACCCCCAAGGCATAGAGCGCCAGTGTGCGCCACGTGTCCAGCTTGGACACCTAGTAGTTGTAAGTTGGATCATTGAGGACGCTGACACGGTATGCTATGTACTCCTTCATGATCTTCCAAAAAGTTTCCCTCCTTGTGACACTAGGCCGTGCATCAGGGTGAGGGTGTTGTCCCAGGCTTTGGAGAGTGTTGCCCTGCCTCTGTTGGAACTGCTGTGTGTTCCCCTTGTCTCCCCTCCTTAGTTGGCCGAGGAACTACGGACTCTGCCGCCAGCGTTGTCAAATGGAATTTTTTTTAGCAATTTTTCAACAAGGATCTTCTGGTATTGCACTGTCAGGAGGATCACTCTCAATCTCCTTATCCTCTTCCTCCTCTTCTGCCCACTCACACTGAACAGATGGAATTAAACTTCCATGGGTACTACCCTCTGTAGCAAAGGCAACCGTCTCCTGCTCTTCCTCCTACTCTTCCTCCTCCTCCTCTTTATCGTCCAATTCGCGCTGAGAAGACAAACTGAGGGTGGTATGGCTATCACCCTGTGTAATGTGTTCCCCATTTTCACCTCTTCCACATGCAAAGCGTCGCTCTAAATTGTGAGCAAAAAGCGTTTGAGTAGACACAGAAGTGGGATGGTTACGCTGATAATAGCGTTATCTCCGCTCACCATCTGTGTTGATTCCTCAAAGTTTCTTAAAACCTCTCAGAGATCAGACATCCATGCCCACTCCTCACTTGCGAATAGTGGAAGCTGACTGGAAAGGCGACGACCATGTTGCAGCTGGTATTCCACTACTGCCCTCTGCTGCTCGCAAAGCCTGGCCTACACGTGGAACGTTGAGTTTAAGCACGTGATCACGTCTCACAACAGCTGGTGAGCTGGCAATTTCAAGCGCTGCTGCAGTGTTGACAGACTGGCTGAAGCTGTCAATGATTTGCGGAAATGTGCACACACGCAGCTTACTTTCACCAGTAGCTCAGGCAAATTGGGGTAGGTTTTGAGAAATCACTGAACCACTAAGTTTAAGACATGGGCTTGACATGGGATGTGTCTGAGCTTGCCGAGCTCCAAAGCCGCCACCAAGTTACGGCAATTATCAGACACAACCATGCCTGCTTCTAGGTTGAGTGGCTGGTCTCTTATCCCCTGCCACATCTCTGCGGCGGTGTGCTGTTTGTCCCCTAAGCATTTCAGCTTCAGCTCGGCCTGTTGCCGCTTCCCCATTGCTGTGCTACACTGCTTCCACTATCGAATTATGACTGACTGGTGCTGCACGCAAATTATTCGGAGGTGGAAGTGGAGGAGGAGGTGTAGGAGGAGAAGCGGGGGTTGGAGCCACTAACGTAGGTGCTGGCAGAAACCCTGATCGACGTAGGGCCCGCAATCCTTGGCGTCGGTAGCACCTGTGCTCCCAGCCTTCACAACATTCACCCAGTGTGCCATCAGGGAAATGTAGCATCCCTGACCGAATGCACTTGTCCATGTGTCCGTGGTTAAGTTGACCTTCCCAGTAACTGTGTTGGTCAGGGCACGTGTGATGTTACGGGACACATGTTGGTGTAAGGCGGGCATGGCACATCTTGAAAACAGTGGCGGCTGGGGACTGCGTAATGTGGGACAGATGCCGACATCAGGCTGCGGAAGTTCTCAGTGTTCACAAGCCTAAATGGCAACATTTCCAGGGCCAGAATTTGGAATGTTGCACATTTAGTGCTATGGCCTGTGGGTGGCAGGCTGGGTATTTGCACTTGCGTTCAATTGCCTGGGGTAAGGATATTTGTACGCTGCGCTGGGACACGGAAGTGGATGTGGTCGCTGATGGTGCTTGCAATGGTCCAGTTGTAAGGCGGGAGGCATCCAGGCCTGCGTTTTGTAAAGGAGACTGGCCAGCACGTAACACAGGGGAAGAGGAGGCAGTGGTGTGTCCCGCAGACACATATTGTGGACCCAGGCGTTCGGCTCACCTATTACGGTGCTTTTATGCCATGTGGCGGATAATGCTGGTGGTGGTGAGGTTGCTAGTGTTCACGCCCCTGATAATTTTTGTATGGCACAGGTTGCAAATTAAAATTCTTTTGTCATCCGCATTTTCCTCAAAAAAGCGCCATGCTGTGGAACACCTACCCCTTGGCAAGGGAGAGTTCCGCAAGGGGATCCTCCGTGGAACAGTTGCGGGCCTGTTTGGTGTGGCCCGCCTTCTACCTTTTGCCACCCCACTGCCTCTTCCAGCCTGTTGCGGTGCTGCAGATCCCTCCCATCTGTACTGCTGTCCTCGCTCGGCTTTCCACCTTCCCAGGTTGGGTCAGTGACTTCATCGTCCACCACCTTCTCTTCCACTTCCTCACTCTGCTCATCCTCCTGACTTGTTGACCTAACCACAACCTCAGTGATTGACAACTGTGTCATCCTCTTCCTCAACCTCTTGAGACAGTAATTGCTGTTGAGTTATTGGCAACTGTGTCTCATCATCATCCACCTCATTAAACAGTAATTGCCGTTCCCCACCGTCATATTCTTGTGACTGTGGATGCTCAAGAGTTTGAGAATAAGGGCACAAGATCTGTCCCTCTTCAAGCGTGCTTGGCGAGAGGGCCACATCATTGAATGGCAAGGAAAAGAGGTCGTCAGAATATCCGAGATGTGGGATCACTTGTTTGGCCAGACTCTCCATGGTGGGAGGAAGGAGTATCAAGACTGGACTTGGTGGAAGACAGGGTGGTGCTTAACCGACTGGAAGCATTATCTGCTGCAATCCAACCGACCACCTGGTCGCACTGGTCTGACTTCAAGAGTGGTGTCCTGCACTGCCCTGCAAACTGGTACATAAAGCTAGGTGACGTGGTTAACTGTTTTTCTTGTGCTCTGGCAGCAGGCACAGTTTCAACGCGCCCAGGGCCACGGCCTCTGCGTGCACCATCAGCATCACGGCCACTTCCCTGTCCCTTACTGCTCGCATTTTAAATGTGATATATGCTTGAAAATATGTGACACATACAGTAGCGTAGGATTTGTAAGTGTATGTGCAAAAAAATTAAAAAAGGTATTTGGGGATGTGAAAACGTCACACAGGAGATATCCCGCAGATAATGTCAATGCTGTCCCTAGCGGCTAATAATAAATTACAGGGAATGTCACAGGTATTTGGGATGAGCAAACGTTATGCAAGAGAGGTACCACTGGTAATGTCACTGTACAATGCGTGTACGTAAAAAGTACACTGTATGTCACAGATAAAATATTTAGGAGCACACGTTACACTGGAGATGTGGCACTGGTAACGTCACTGTCAGAAGCGGACACCGTCTATTGAAAAAGTACACTGGATGTCACAGATATTTTTGGGATGCGCACACTTTACACTGGAGATGTGGCGCAGCTAATCTCACTGTGTGCAGCGGACACCGTCTATTTAAAAAGTACACTGGGTGTCACAGATATTTCTTGAATGCGCACAGTTTTCACTGGAGATGCGATGCAGCTAATCTCACTGTCCGCAGTTTACACCGTCTATTAAAAAAGTACACTGGATGTCACAGATATTTTTTGGATGAGCACACTTTACACTGGAGATGTGGCACAGCTAATGTCACTGTTCGCAGTGGACACCGTCTATTGAAAAAGTACACTGGATGTCACAGATATTTTTGGGATGAGCACACTTTACACAGGAGATGTGGCATGGATAATTTAACTGTCAACAGCGGACACCGTCTACGGAAAAAGTACACTGGATGTCACTAATATTTTAGGGAAGCGCACACTTTAAACAGGAGATGTGGCGCGGATAATTTAACTGTCCACAGCGGACACATCTATGGAAAAAGTACACTGCATGTCACTGATATTTTAGGGATGCGCACACTTTACACAGGATATGCGGCACGGATAATTTAACTGTCCGCAGCGGCCTATTAGATGCTATTTAGCGCAGGATGCACTAAAAATATATATTGCTGCAGTCACACCCTTCCTATGCACAGCACTTCCTAAGGCTAAGCAATTTAGCGCAGGTTTCTCTACGAACATATATTGCTGCTGTCACACACAATAGTCCTTAAAAGGACTTTTGGATCTCTGAAAAGTTTTTGTAATAAGAATCTTCCAATAACACTCCCTACACTGTCTTTCCCTTCCTATGCTCAGCATTCCCTGACTAAGACTGAGACAAACACTTGTCATCTTGTGCTTTATAGCACCCGATGGCGCGTTCCGGCCAGTCAATCACTGTAATGCCAGTAGCCAACATGGCTACGGCATTACAGTGCGTGCCAGTACCTCCCTGCACGTTTATTGGCTGTGGAGCAGCCAAGAAACGTGTGGGGAGGAGACTCGAGCATTGCGCTCGAGCACATGCGGTACTCGGCCGAGTACCGCCATGTGCCGAGCATCGAGATGTTTGAGCTGAACTAGTGTTTGGCCGAGCATGCTCGATCAACACTAGTCATTTATCAAACTGGTGTAAAGTAGAACTGGCTTAGTTGCCCATAGCAACCAATCAGAATCCACTTTTTATTTCTGACAGCTCCTTTGGAAAATGAAAGGTGGAATCTGATTGGTTGCTATGGGCAAGTAAGCGAATTCTACTTTACACCAGTTTGATGAATGACCCCATATGTTCTCATCATGAGCATGTGTGCCTCTTTTGATGCAGCCCATCATTTTATTTGCCTTATTATCCATCAATATAACCACGTTTTTTCAGTGGCAGTTTTACAGTGTTTTACTATCTAATACATAATAGTGCATTCTGTTTCCTTGACACTATTGCATAATTTTACATTTATCTACACTTCATTTATCATCTCTCCGCCCAAGCCTCCAGCCTCCCCAAATCCCTCTGTCATATCATATTAACCTCTTTTTTCTTAAGTACCTTATAGAGTTTTCTATCATCTGCAAATATTAAACTCAAGTCTGTAACCCCGCTTCAAAAAGACGCAAACAGCAAGATAACAGCAACTATACAGTTTATGGAGGTATTATTTGTGTGTACACTATATGGTAGGATTATTTGTACATTATATAGTGCCATTACAGCATACAGCTGTATACAGGAAAAAAAATGTTTTTGCCATAAGCGGATATTTTGCCATAAGCTAAACTCCCCAGCACCCACCCCCGGCCCATGAGATTAAGATGTCATAAAAAAATTGTGAGGCATAAAGTATAACGATGCACTAAAATTTTAGATTTGTAAGCACACTGTTTAAATTACACATGTGCCGTGAATAAAGTTTTGTATTGCTCTCATTACCTTTTTATATTATATACAAGCTTCCAATGAAAAGGTTATTTTTTAAAACTCCATTACATTTTACAAATGAGAGATATAGCCCAAGGTCACAGTCTTATAATACCATATTAATGTAATAAAAATGACTTTAAAGGACATTTAAAGTACAATCTTTAGGGATTGTGTCTTAAAATTATAGAACCTTGGATATCAGATCTGACAAATATCTGGTAAAGATTAAGGGGGTCATTTACTATGCTGAAATACAGTACGCCAAAATTAGGCATATTTCAGGGCAGATAGCGGCGCAATGGTTATCTGCAACTTCGTTCCACTCATTCCAGGTCTAAAATTGTGGGCGTGGAGTGGGCAGGGAAGGGGGTGGGACAGCAGGTCCGTCTCGTTCACCATTTTCTACGCTTGTTTCAGGCATAGAAAAAGGTCTAAATGTAAGACAGTTCGGAACTATATCCACCAAAGTTATGGAGAGGCCTGTGCCAGTTTAGGGCTTTAATAAGGTGTCTAAAACACCGGTCTTAATAAATATGCCCCTCATTTTTTTTATATGGCGCCAATTTATGTATATAAAAGGAAGTTTCACCCTTGAACCACATGGAATATTCAGCTTATTCTGTGATTGCTGGAGCTTGTTATGAGAATGATTCCATAATAGTTTCAGAAGGGCTCAATGATGGTGTGAACCTGTGTGTGCTCGGAGCTCCTGATCTTCAGGAGTATTACTACTGTACATTAAAAAAAGAAGGGAGAAATGTAGTGGCATTGTAGTGTCACCTTTTCTCCTGTGGAAAGTAAAACAATACAGAGGTAATATAAAGCATCAAAAGTCAGTTAACAGAATAGTAGAATACTAACAAATAAAGTTGTCTGAGTATAGTATATAATCACATGGGGCAGTGAATTCTTCATGATGGATTCTGGTTCTGCCTTAATTAATTCCCTTATAAGACCTTAAACCATTGTAAGAGGCTGTGAAATATTTGGTATGGTATTATTATTCAATTATGAGTTTCTTGTCAAAGACTCAGACTTTCAAGGGGTTTTCTGGTATTACTATGGTTTTTCATAAATATGCTCATGTAGTTGCTTGCCTCATGTACATCTTTCCCATGCATGTTTTCTTTTTTTTAATTTGGACTCTTCAGACCTGTTTTCACCATGACATCCTGTATGCAGCATTTCCTGTTGCTGTATCCAACCTAACCCATGATGCATTTCTTCTTTCTCTACAGCAACTTCAGTACTACCCCTAACAAAGCCCAGCTAATTCATAGCTACTCCCACCCAACTAGTTACATGCACACTCCCCTCTCACTGCCCCTAACAACACTCAGCTAGTTAATAGCTCCTCCCACCCAGCTAATTATATACACACACTTCCTTATCACTGCCCCTGTTGCTGCTTTGACAAAGCACTGGACATAACATTATAGGAAGTAAGAAAGAGCTGCATGGGCATGATCATGTGATCACAGCCCAGAATATAGAAGATAAGAGCAGTAATGCTGAAAGAAATACATTACAAAATTACAGCTACAAGTTATTATTTTAACGGATATTGAGGCAAACTGGAAAAGCACTTTAAATTGGCACCAAACTTTAGGAAAACTTTTAATATGTCATAGTGGCATATAAATTTTTGATCGGTGGAGATCAGAGTGCTCAGTCCCCTGCTGATCACTAGAATGAGGAGATAGAAGCACATATATAGTTTGCTCTATCTTTACTGCAAGAGATGGAAGCGAGATGGAATAAAAAAAAAAAATCTATCGGCTCTTCTTGATTCCATCTCTGCAGCGATTAGAGACAGTCGGCTATGTCTCAGCAGGTGTCTCAGCACTTAGACCCACACAGGTGAAAACTTTTGATATGGCTCTATGACATATCAAGCATTTTCCCAAAATACAGTGCCACTATATATATATATTACTAATCAGAGATGCTTTGATAATCTATTATTCATTGTTAGAAACAATGCAGTACTTGCCACTATCAACTGAAGGAGAGATAGCTTTAAATTAGTGTAACAAGTTAAACTTAGGCTACTTTCACACTTGAGTTATCAGGGTCCAGCAGGCTGTTCCGTCGGGGGAACAGCCTGCTGTATCCGTGCTAATACTAGCCCACCGTGCCGCTGGAAGTCCGCTCTTGCCCCATTCACTATAAAAGGGGCAGGCTGGAGGTCTGTCCAGAGCACTGCAAACAAGCCAAGAGGCGGCTGGACAAAAACTGCAGCATGTTGTAGTGTTTATACGGCCGCCTCTCTGCATGTTTTCTGTGCTGCGGCCGGACATCCGGCCCACCCCCATAATAGTGAACTGGGCCGGAGCGGACTTCGGGCGGCACGGTGGGCATTAGCACAGATCTGGCGGGCTGTTCACCTGCCGGAACAGCCTGCCGGACCCTGCTGCCGCCAGTGTGAAAGTAGCCTTAGTCAACTATAATGTAAGAAACCACTAAGAAACTACAGTAGAGTGGGTATTAGCATTACAAGCTAAGGTAAACCAACAGTAGTGTGAACAACTACTGGGGGATCAAGTATAAAATTATGTGAACAGAAACTGAAATACTAATGTGAAATAGATATTACCACAATGAGCTAGAATAAGTCAACATTGGTGTGATCAGAAGCCAAGGAACTAAGGTCGAGTAATTCTACTTTCATGAGAGCATTTTTGCTGGATCCATCATGAATGGATGAGCAGAGAGTATTGGCTTAACTGGTTGAGAGGCCTGAGTCAGAATTCGGGGGATACTATAAGTCCTTATGGAAAGAGCCTAAACTGCATGAGGAGTCTTATAGGACAGGTAATGCGCCTCTGATAATCCAGAATTCCACAGGAGCATTGCCTGGCCTATCAGACTCCTCACACAGTTTAGATGCTTTCTATACAGATATAGTACCCACAAATGATTAACAAAGAGTCTTATTTTGGATGTTCAAATTATAGTCTCTTGTTCCCAGTGGTCTAAATAAAGTGATTGAAAGAATCAGAGATTAACACACATTAGTGCAGACAGAACAAACAGGACCAGTTCCAGGCACTTTTCCAATCTGCCTCCCAGAAGACCAAGGATCAGTGAACAGGGTATGTTCCAGGTAAAGGCCACAGTCAATTAGAAAACAAGACAATTTTAAACAATTAAAAGAAATGGACAGCTGGGCAGAAGTACGTATATCATACAGCAGAATTACATTTTGGTAAATGTGCAGAACTGCACCACTACAGAGGCTTGGCCAGAAGTCTCAGTAATAGGATTAGGCAAAATCTTCAGCTACTGTAAATTTTCAATTTTACAGAAGAATTACATTTTGGTGAAGGCACAGAACAGTGCCATTACGGATGCCTGGCCAGAAGTTTCAGTAATGGAATATGGCAGAAGTTGCAGCTAAATATTAAATATTATATAAGAATTATATTTTGATAAAGGCGCGGAACTGTACCACCACAGATGCCTGGCCAGAAGTCAGTAATGGGATCAGGCAAAAGCTGCAGCTAAATATTAAATTTTACAAAGGAATAAAATTTTGGAGAAGACACAGAACTGCACCAGTATGGGTGCCTGGCCAGAAGTCTCAGTAATGGAATATGGCAGAAGCTGTGGCTAAATATTAAATTTTACCATATTTACCACAACTAAGTAATATGGCAGCAACGTAGCCACAAGGGAGTTTAGCTTGCACGCAAGCTAATTACTGGTTGAGAATAGTCTTCACATGACCACACATTCAGTTATTGATGGATGGGGTATAGAAGAAACAGCTGGTGATGATAACACTACTGCTTGGGGATGTGGGCTGGATGCCACAAAGAAGTTTGGGAGGAGAACAGACTTGTTCTGATTCGAAATTCTGGCCAGTTGTATTTACCCATAGGATTCAGTGATGCAACCTAATGTGCTGCAGTATAGCCATGGTACCTATGTTTGTGTTTGCCCATGGCTTATTTTTATCCTGCAGATCTTACACAAGGCTGTGGTTTTGTGTGCTGGCCTTGGGGAGAAAAACTACCATATGGGAGGCAGATAAGCTTGGCCTAAGTCTGGGATGTTTTAAGTCCACAGTATCAGCAGCATCACAATTTCCAAGCTGACCAAAATAGCAGCAGATTTGGCTCTGCCACTTTTTGGGAGATTTTGCCCATACATTGTCTCTGCTCTTTATTGCTACAAAAGCCACCACTCTTCTCCTCTGATGTGACCTCCTCCTCAGGACCTCATTCCAACTCCCAGATCCCGTCCAACTAAAAGTGGCACTACCTCCAACACAGCTAAGCATGTGGTGCCCCTCATTCCCCTGAACCGCCTCCTCATGGAATTCCAAACGCTGACTGCTTTCACACAAGTCATTAACAGGGGGACTCTCTTGAGTATCTTCCATAGTATGTGGTGGAGTTTTGTTGCCTCTGGTTAGGAAAAAAGAAAGTTCCCACTAGGAGGGGGCAATGAAGACAGAGAGGATGCAACTTAAACAAAAAGGCTTCTCTGGGGTTGCAAGGATGAGGAGCAGGAGGAACGCTGTGACCTCTGGCTCCAATACATGGTTTCAGACTCAGAGGTGATCTCCACGTCATCCTGATGTGACTGAGAGGAGGAGTAATCCATTCAGTCCACAATCTCATCCTCTTTGTCCTCAATAACAATGTTGCGCCTTTCTGAAGCCAGGGAGAACTATGGTTTACTACTACTGTGACGAACACCGTACCTCGTGGCCCAGCTTGACATCAACCACGTCGAGCTCATGAGATACGGTTCAGTCACTGGTTTCCAAGACGTGACATTACACCGTCCCTTGGAGCACGTAAGGTCAGCTTGGTACAGTTTACACGCCTCCTGTCCACGCGGGCACAGGGAGGCAGGGGGTGAGACACAGTGGTCTACGTGGCCTCCAGCATAACTCCACACTCGCTCACAACCCTGACAAGCTGAGAGAGCCTTTTCACTGCCCCAGTGAAACAGAGCTTTCTCTGCCCGGTAGACTGCCACCAGTTCCTCATTTGATATAAGCCCTGTCTGCTAAGAAACCAACCCGCAGGGTGAGAAACCAACCCGCAGTAGCGTATAACTTTGCCAAAACACGGACGTGGGAATTCGTGGACCGAGATACAAGAACAACAGAAGATTAAATTATATATTTAATTGCCTTAAGGGCACACTAGACAATACACGATACACACAGAGAATATATACAGTGGTCGGATGCGTAAATACTGTACAGGTAGTATGATACAACAGAGTTAAACAGAACAAGGGTCAGTTACCAGATGGATGAGTAGTCCTTTGGGTTATGATTAATTCTGGGTTGCTGTAGTCACATGGGGGCAGTGATATAAGCAGTTTGTCCATAGTCCCTCCAAATACATTACTTGATGTGACCCACTTCAGTGAAAGACACTGGCCTCTGGCCTACATGGGCCTTTTCACCTGTAGTCGGTCACTCCCCTCTCTCCCTCTGGGAGAAGTCCATCCTCCCTTCCTTGTCCTGGTAGCCAAAGACCCATAAAACCCATTATGGCCCATAGCCCCAGACCGGAAGGTCACAGGAAGATCGTTCTGCAAACCAACAGATCCGCCAGGGTTCCGGCTACAGGTGGAGACCAAACATGGCGCCGTTATTGGGTTCCTGCCTGGGAGATCTTTGTTTCTCCCCTTCCTGGCACCCGATCCCCCAAAAAAAGACCATGGGCATGTCTGCCTTGGTCCCATAGTCGCAGATATAAAACCGGTTCCTCACAACTACTATTACTAATACTACTACTGGATGGATAGCAGGTGCTGATACTTCCCACATTCTGACTCTGGGAGGACGAGGCATGGGTCAATTGATTTGCAGTGTGCCTTTTTCCAGGCATTTTATTATGAGACCTATAAATGAAAAGTCCCAGGTTTGGTACACACTGATTATTAAATGGTACTGACCAAATGGCAAATATTTTTTTTCTGGAATTTAAAGACAGAGGTGCAATTAAATGTCCTGAATTCCTCTCCTTCTACAAACACACCACACACTGGTATTGACAACTTACAATAATGCAATTTTTGCAGTAAAATGTGTTTGAACTACACATTCTGATGCCATAATACAGACCCTTCAGTAAAACACGTGTGACAATGCAATTTTTTTTGCAGTTATGTGAAAAGTATTTTGCTGAGATGCAATAAATCCTCCAGTAACATGGATATCATTTCTGTTTCTAATGTGAAATGTGTTTGCTGCTGTATCGTATCCACCATCACAGCAATGTACACCTCGTTCAGTAGCTATAATAATGACATTATACATGCCATATTATTATTGTGTTAAAATAATTGAACATTTATTTTTAGCAAATAACACTTGTTCACTAATACAGTTTATTTGCAATGATGTTTAGCATCTTTTAAACTAGCTGCTCTAATGCAATAATGCCTTCCGTAATATAAGTTGTGTTTCTGATGTGCAATGCCCAATTACGGTAAATAGAAACT
Source organism: Bufo bufo (assembly GCF_905171765.1). NCBI lineage: Eukaryota > Metazoa > Chordata > Amphibia > Anura > Bufonidae > Bufo > Bufo bufo. Next base: position 483,086,878 of record NC_053389.1, read on the forward strand.
GGTTACAAAAAAAAGGGCAATTCCTCAGTGCTTGCAAAAATGTTATTTGTATGGAAGTGCAGGAATCTGTAATGTAGAACTACCACCATAGTTGCCAGAAGCTGAGCTGACAGTAGCCTGCCAGCAAATACACCTTATAGTGACCAGCTCTCACTCCCTCACTCTATTTCCCTAGTCATACCCCTTTAATATACCGCAAATTTCCAAATATATCTATTTTTTCTTCCAATAATCTTCTTATACTTTCCCTATCACATATATCATCTTTCCAGGTCCCAAGTACAATGCAGAATGGCGTTCTGCTCATTCTGCACAGGCACTCCCCTCTCTGCTGACCCCTGACTGATCCAGGTTGTCTGTCAGCCTCTGAGCCTCTTTCGTGTTATGTAACTATGCCTTTTTTTTTCTCCTACGTGGTTTTGCCAGCCAACATGGGCAGTAAAATGGCTCTGGGGTCAGTTGTACTCAATTTGTCCAAAACATATAAAAAAAATCTTTGCATAGAGAAGAAAAGGCAGCTCTCACCTGCTCCTCCTTGCCCTGAGCACAGAGGCAGCTCCTTGACCCGACTGATTAGTATTCAAAAACAAAAACGGGAAGTCCAGCTCAGTCTTGTAGCAAAGGTAGATATACTTTATTGTAGCGATAAAAACTTCCTATACAGGGCAGTCTCTCCTACACGTTTCAGACCCTTGTCTTTAGTTCCGTACTCATGACACAAGAGACTCTCAAATGACTGTGCACTATATGCTCACCAAACACCTGATCAATTGTTAACCGTGATTGGTGAGCCCAGTGCGCAATCTAAAACACATGTTCCACCTTAACAAAAGTTACAATAGCACCAATTAAATCCAGGATAAGAATATCATGTGTATACATATATATAAAAATACTCGATAACCATACAAAAATCTTGATTGGGGGTCCTATCACAGTACTGCAATATGAGGTCATGCCTTTTGTTCAAACCATTAGGATGGCATGTATCAAGCTGGAATATCCAAAAAGCTTCTCTATTTTGGAGCTTTCTATGGTCTCCTTCCCTAATGGGAACAGTAACCCTCTCAATACCCTGTGCCTGCAACCTGGATGTGTCACCACCATGTACTACCGTAAAGTGTAGACTGGCAGCCGACACATTGCGGTTTTTGTAATGCGACACATCTGAAATATGCTTGCGGATTCTTGTCTTGATAGGGTTAGTCGTGCATCCGACATATTGCAGTTCACATAGTTCACAAGTAATAAGATACACCACAAATTTTGTATTACAATTTAAATAGGATTTGAACTCATTGTTTTTTATTTGCGGTGGATCAAAAAAACCTGCCCTTCTTCATGTGATCACAGCATATACATTTGCCATGTCCACAATGATAACTTACAATCCAAGTTGGCCTAGAAGTTTTTTTGTCCTGAAATAAACTTGGGCTGAGGACATTAGCCAGGGTAGGTGCCCTATGTGCCACACATTTCACACCTCCTGTTAAATGACTTTAAATTACATAAAATACGTAAAAATAAAAAATAATAATCTTGATCTAGGAGGACGAGGTCCATTTAGAGTAGGAGGTTGAGGAGATGGTGGATGTGGCCTACACTGCTTTTTGGTTTAAAATTTATTTTTATTTTTTTAAATTAGGGTACACCCCAAAACATTGGGAGATATAACCTGTGATAACCCCCTCCAGTCGTGCTAAACACACGTTCATACAATACACTGGCTGCAGGGCAGGCCAGCACCTCCAAGGCATAAAGGGCAAGCTCAGGCCATGTGCCCAATTTAGAGACCCAGAAGTTGCAGGGGGCAGACCAATCAGTCAGTTCGTGTAGGTATGTGCAAACATACTGCCCCACCATGTCGCACGTCCCCGTGATGTTCACGATCCAATTGGATATCTGCTCTATCAACTTTCGATGTTCTTTTCTACGCCTACCATGTTGATCACGGTTAGCGGCGAATCAGGGTTCAACGCCAGAGAGGGAGGGTGAGAAAGAGAGACCACATCAAAGGGAGATCAATGGATGAAATTTAATTGTGATCGAGCGGAAATGTGGGACAAATTTTTAAAGCAGAAGAATTGAAGGAAAGGAGAGGGCGCACGGCAATTACTCACTCCCGACTCAGGGAGGTAGTGACGATAAATAACAATACAGGACTCTTAAGATGCCCTGTTATTGGAATGATTAATAAAAAATTATAGGGAATGTCACTGGGGTATTTTGGATTTGGAAACGTTACACAGGTGAGACCCGGCTGCCGCTTTGTTGACTCTAGATAACTTTTGCCTGATTGCATGTCCCCGTGATGTCCACGCTCCATTTGGATATATTCTCTATCAACTTTCGATGTTCTTTTCTGAGCTTACCATGTTGATCACGGTTATCGGGGAATCAGGGTTCCACGCCGTAGAGGGATCGTGAGAAAGGGATACCACATCCAAGGGAGGTCAATGGCTGCAATGTGATCGAGCTGAAATGTGGGACAAGTTATTAAAGCAGAAGGATCAAATGAAAGGGCCAATTAAAGATGAATTTTACAAATTTAATTCCCTGTCACCTATGCAGATCAGGGGTTTTTCATAGCCAGAAATGGGTTAATGTCACCCACCAATGGAACAGATGATTTTTTAAAATTTCGGTCCCTGTCACTTATGCAGAGCAGGGGTTTATTCACGGCAAAAAATTTTAAATGTCACCCAAGAATGTAACAGAAAAATTAGGGAAACTTATAAACCTGTATACTAGGTAGAGCAGGGGTATATCACAGCCAAAAATTAGTGAATTTCACCTGAATATGTGACAAATTAATGATTTTTTTTTACCAGTCTACTAGGTATAGCCGAGTATATCACACCCAAAAATTGGTGAAATACACCCGAATATGTAACAGACAAATTAGTGAAATGTTAGCTGTCTACTAGGTAGAGCAGGGGTATATCACACCCAAAAAGTGGTGAATTTCACCCGAAAATGTAACAGACAAATTAGTGAAATGACATAAAATAAAATACGTACAAATTAAAAAAAATGAACTTGATTTATGAGGTGGAGGTCCATATGGAGTAGGAGTTTGAGGAGGCTGTGGACCTAGCGGTGTAGGTGGAAGCGGCGGTGGAGGAGGACGAGGTAGCCAACACTGGTTTTATTTTATTTATTTTTTTATTTTATATTTTATTAGGGTACACTGCAAAAGAGTGTGAAATATTCAAAATACAACAATGAGCAATTGCGCTATAGTATAACAATGGCTGGTACATGACTATTCTGTACAAGGTCTGGACAAGTCCTGTGGGATCTATGCTTGGCTCATTTTAATGAACGTGAGCTTGTCCACATTGGGTGTGGACAGGAGGCTGCCTTTGTCTGTGATAACGCCCCCTTCCGTGCTAAACACACGTTCAGACAGTACACTGGATGCAGGGCAGGCCAGCATCTCCAAGGTGTAAAGGGCAAGCTCAGGCCATGTGCCCAATTTGGAGACTCAGAAGTTGAAGGGGGCAGACCCGTCATTCAGTACGTGTAGGCGTGTGCACACATACTGCTCCACCATGTTGGTGAAATGCTGCCTCCTGCTAAGACGTTCCATATCAGCTGGTGGTGCTGGTTGTTGTGGCATGCTGACAAAGCTTTTTCACATTTCGGCCATGCTAACCCTGCCTTTTGAGGTGCTGGTGGTGCCCCAGCTGCGTTGGCGACCTCTTCCTCCTCCTCCTCTGCCTTCGCCTTGTGCTTCCACTGTGCCCTTGTTGTCAAGTGGGAATGTCACCAGCAGCGCGTCTACCAGCGTGCACTTGTACTCGCGCATCTTACGATCAGGCTCCAGTGGCGGAATTAAGGACGGTACTTTGTCCTTGTAATGGGGATCCAGCAGCGTGGCCACCCTGTAATCAGCACAAGTTAGAATGTGGGCAACTCGGCGGTCGTTGAGGAGACACTGCGGCATGTAATCGCTAATGTGTTCCAGGCTTCCCAGAGGCAACGAAAAGATGTCCTCTGTGGGAGGTGTATCGTCTGTCTGATGTGTATCCCCCCAGCCACGCACCAGTGATGGCCATGAGCTGGTTTGGGTGCCACCTTGCTGTGAACACGGTTCCTGCTTCTCCATCTCCTCCTCCTCATCCTCCACCTCGTCATCCTCCAGAACTGTGCCCTGGCTGGACAATTGTATACCTTGGGTTTGTGGGTGCAGGAACCCACCCTCGGAGCCACTTGGGAATGACTGGCCAGAAACCCTACAAAATGATTCCTCTTCCTCCTCCTGTGCCACATCCTCTTCCATCATCGCCAGGAGCGTTTTTTCAAGGAGGCATAGAAGTGGGATAGTAACGCTGAGAACGGCATTATCGGCACTGGCCATGTTGGTGGAGTACTCGAAACAGCGCAACAAGAAACACAGGTCTCGCATGGAGACCCAGTCATTGGTGGTGAAGTGGTGCTGTTCCGCTGAGCGACTCACCCGTGCGTGCTGCAGATGAAACTCCACTATCGCCTAATGCTGCTTGCACAGTCTGGCCAGCATGTGCAAGGTGGAGTTCTACCTTGTGGGCACGTCGCATATGAGGCGGTGAGCGGGAAGGCCGAAGTTATGCTGCAGCGCTGACAGGCGAGCAGCAGAAGGGTGAGAACGCTGAAAGCAGTATATAACGCTTGAATTTCACACGTACAGATGCAGACAAGGCCGCAAGTTAAGTATTTTGCCCAAAAAGGGTGTTTTTTAAAACCCAGAAAATTATAGCTATATTTCTAGCTTAAATTGCACACTGACTAATGCGGCAGAGGCCCAAGATGGAGGGTATTGCCCAAAAAGGGTGTTTTTTAAAACCCAGAAAATTATTGCTGTATTTCTAGCTTAAATTGCACACTGACAAATGTTGCAAAGGCACCAGAGGTAGGATATTGCCAAAAATGGGTGATTTTTTTTAACACAGATTATTATTGCAGTATTTCAAGCTTGGATTTGATTGTCACAAAAAAACATATGCTGTGCTGGTGCACTGAGCTTGCATAAAATGTCTTCCGCCGCCCATCTAACTAACAGATGAATAAAAGTTATTTTTCTGTGTCACTGGGTTAAGGGCAAGGTAAAAAGGTTGTGCACTACACCCACAAAACTAAATCTAGGTTGATCGCTGAGTTAACAAGCTCTTCTGGTTACAGATTATTTTCTATTCTCTCCCTCACAGCAGCAGCATCCTCTCCCTACACTAGTAACAGCAGAGTGACCTGCAGCACTATGTGACTCCAGCTTATATAGAGGCTGGGTCACATGCTGCACTGGCCAATCACAGCGATGCCATTAGTAGGCATGGCTGTGATGGCTTCTAAGGGCACAGAGTTAAACACTTGTTGATTGGCTGCTCTACAGCCTTTCAAAAAGCGCCATAAAATAGACGAACACCGAACCCGAACTTTTACCGAAATGTTCGGGTTCAGGTCCGGGGTCCAAAAATCCTAATGTTCGGTACGAACCCGAAAGTGCATCTTAAGGGGGCGAACAATACGGTACTTAGAGGTCAAGTTGTTTGAAATTGGGGCAGCCCCTGTAAATGAGCTAAAGTAACTAAAAAAGCCATATTTACTATTCTTGTCCCTTGCCTCTTCCAGCAATGAGCTTTGGGCTTTCCCTTTGCTTTTTTTTTCTTGACTACAGCAGTGGTGGTCCATGAACAAAGACATTTTAATGGCTGGCACTTTGGGTTGGATAAACTGGTGCTCTCTAGTAGGGTAGCAGTATAGAAACTAGGGCACTAAAATAGTTAGTAAATCTAATAATTATTTAAGTGCATTGTCTTCTATATTCCATGAACACAGGTCCCCGTGCAACAGGTCACTGGACTCAGCATTCCTTCCCCATGTGATTCTGAGGCCAATGATTGGCTGCAGAGTAACCTATGTGTATGTAATGTTACCACTACAGCCAGGAAGATGACATTAGTGAGGGGAGGACTAGAGCACATCTTTGGAACCGGCAGGGTAGAAAAAGGGCAAGTATCGCTTCTTTTGTTATTTTATCACTTATACAGGGGTGCCTGAGTTTTATTGAATAGGACAACCCCATTATTTTAATATACAGTATAATATTTAATATCCTGAAATCCTTCAGTATTGAAGTGTCAATGTATTAAGCATACACATGGCAGATGTCTTTGTTAGTCCATTGGCTCCCATTTAAACCCATTACTGCACCCCATGATTGCATTGCCTCTTCACTCTGTGTAACCATTAAGATGCTATTGTCAGCAGAACATAGAGTCATCTCTAATCTCATTTTTAAGAGTGGGATAACGACTGTATGATACTAGTGATGGACGAACATCGGCCGGGACGTTTCAAATATTCGCGAACGGTGTGCGTTCGTGGCGGGCCCCATTCACTTTAATGGCTGGTGAACCTGAAAAACCTCCAGATCATATTTTCAGCCACCAAATACTTACTAGAAGTGCACAAATAGTCTCACAACATGGACAGTGACATACCAGAGGGGGATCATTTGCAAAAATTACCACAAAAATATGTATTTTAATCTGGGGACATTTTTACGCATTTTAAAGGAAAACTCTCAAAAATGTGCCCTGCTGGAGCCTAGAAAAATTTTGTCTTAGACCACGGGTGTACAGGCCCCAAAAATTAGGCATCCACCTGACAGAAAAGAACTTGTGATGATGTGGCTGGAGGTACATTAGGCAGGCACCGGCTAAAAATGTTACTGTAGGCCACTGGAGTACAGGCCCCAAAAATGTGCCATTCACATGACAGAAAAGAACTTGTGATTATGTTGCTGGAGGTACATAAGGGGGGCACCGGCTAAAAATTTTACTGTAGGCTACTGGAGTACAGGCCCCAAATATTAGGCATTCACCTAACAGAAAAGAACAAGTGATTATGTGGCTGGAGGTATATTAGACGGTCAGCGGATAACAATTTTACTGTAGGCCAGTACAGGCCCCAAAAATTAGGCATTCACCTGACAGAAAAGAACTTGTGATGATATAGCTGGAGGTACATTAGCCAGTCACGGGCTAAATATTTTACTGTAGGCCAGTACAGGCTCCAAAAATTAGGCATTCATCTGACAGAAAAGAACTTGTGATGATCTGGCTGGAGGTACATTAGCCAGTCACCGGCTAAAAATTTTACTGTAGGCCAGTACAGGCCCAAAAAAATAGGCATTCATCTGACAGGAAAGGCCTTTTATGCTGCTGTATATACATAAGACAAAGACCATCCTTTGTTCTGTGTGGTGGCGGATAAGTGCAGGATGGCATAAGGAAATTCAATTACACGTGGTCGTCACAAGTGTTGAATTCCTCCGAGATCCATGCCTCAATCATTTTTATAAATGTTAGGTAGTCCACACTGTTGTGAGCTAAGCGAGTGCGCTTATCGGTCACGATTCCCCCCTGCTGCACTGAACGTCCTTTTGGACAGGACACTCGACGAGGGGCAAGCCAAGAGTTTCATGGCAAATTGTGCCAGCTCTGGCCACAGGTCAAGCTTGCACACCCAGTAGTCCAGGGGTTCCTCGCTTCTCAGAGCATCCACATCGGCCGTTAACCTGATGTAGTCGGACGCTTGTCGTTCTAGGCGTTCCCTGAGGCTGGATCCAGAGGGCGGCTGTTGATGGTTTGGCTGCAAGAATGATCTCATATCCGAAGTGGCCAACACATCTTCAAACCGCTTTCTTCTTGCAGGCGCGGTAGGATTTGTACCTGCACCTGTTTCGCTGTGGGTGGAAATTCCTCTGCCAGCGCCCGCAACAGCAGAATGCAGCATCTCTTGCAGAGAGGCCTGGAAATTATGCATTCTGACAGCCCTCTGTGATGCTGGTAACATGTCCGCCATTTTGTGTTTGCACCGGGGGTCTAAGTATGTTTCCACCCAGTACTAATCCTTGCCCTTTATGCTTTTTATACTGGGGTCCCTCTTCAAACACTGGAGCATGAAGGCACCCATTTGCGCTAAATTGGAAGCGGTGGAGTGCCCTGGCTCCTGCTCATCACCCAGGAGAATGTTGTCCTTGGTCTCCTCCCCCCAACCACGGACAACACCAGGGATCCCCGAAAACCACAGACAAAAGGAGGATGAGAGAACCGCTGCTAAACCCCGCCAGTCCTGCTGCCCTCTGGCTTGGAGGAATCAGCACACGGCGCGGCAGGCTTCGTTACCGCAGTGTTCTGTTCCAGACTCTATGTACCCGATATGGAAACTGAGAGCAGACCGATGCGGGCGGCGTGAAGAACTAAATTTGTACAAATTTATTGTGGGCTTTACAAAGTTAAAATACCTTTGAAAAGAAAACAATTTCAACAGAAAATTTTGCATTTTGTATGCATGGGAGCACATTCCTGCTCTAGATGAATAACCTGCTGCTGTCAGAGGTGTCTATATTTATTTGTGGTGTTGCCCTAGTCTGGTAGGGGCCCATTCCTGGGAACACATTCCTGCTCTAGACAAAGAACATGCTGCTGTCAGATGTATCTAAGTTTATTTGTGGTGTTGCCCCGGTCTGGTGGGGGCCCATGACGGAGGTACTGGTTAATACCACTCAACCCCTATAGTCATACCTCCACCCCACCTCAAACAATCTGCCTCCCTCAACCCTCTCTACCCCTATAAAGACACTGACACTGCTTCTTTGGATTAATTTTGGCCACAGCAACCGATTTATTACAAACATACATAAAATATTATATAAAATATTATAACACTGTTAACCTCATAAATGCCAACCAAAAAACACATGTCCCTTTTTTCCGAGGGGGAGGTCCTTGAAGCCCTAAAACCCAAAACCACTGTGCCGAGGTGAGCCGACTTACCCCCAGCCGTTGACCACTAGCTCAGAGGCACCCCTGATGGCTCACCCTGACAGTTACGCCACATCCACCCAACAATCCTGGGAGTCCAGCCCCACCTGTAGGGCCCTCCCATCCTCATTACCCTCAAATCACACCGACTCCCAGGACCTCCCACCGCCACAAACGCACAGGCTTTATTTCCCTCAACACCTGAACCGCAATCTCCATGCCCTCCTGTATTGCCAAGCTCCACATATCCAAACCTAGGGCGCTGAGGTGCACCCCGTCACTGTGCCAAAATCCCCCAACACCCCCCTCCAGATCTCTATGCCTCACCGCTAACCCCCCATTCCTCACCATAAACCTCCCAATAGCCCTAATAACCTTTACCCGGGCCTTGTTCAAACTCTCCATCGACCGAGCTCCCCGCCAAACCGTTCGCGGCACAATGTCTGACCATACCGTGATCATTCCCGGATAGAACGCCCATAACCTTAACAAATCGAATTTTACATCTCTCACCAACTCCCTAAAGGGCCTACCCCCCAAATCATTCCCCCCTACATGTAGCACCAAAACATCCGGTGCCCTGTCCTGCCTAACAAATCTATTAAACTCCAGAAGAACCCCACTCCACATCATCTTCCGCCTGCCAATCCACCTTACCACCGCCATGTCACGAGCCAACCCGAGCTGTAATCCGTCTGGCCTAACCGCAGCCCTGGCAGCTCCCCACCACACATACGAGTGACCCAACAGCCAAACCAACGCTGGGTCCGAACCTGCAACGACAAAAGAAACAAAAGAAAAACAAGAAGTAACCATGCCACCCACCTACAGAACACCTTTTCCCCTTTTTCCTCACCCAATCACACCCTCTGGTCTTACGTATGACCTAAACCGTATCGATTCCCACCTACCGATCCTCTTTATGATGTCGTCCCCTTACCCCCATTTAGCTGCCTCCGTCGCCGCCCCGATTCTAAACGAGTGGCTGGAAAAACCTAACTCCCCCACACCCAACCCAACCAAACACCTCTTAAAAACTGCCGCAAACTGGAATCGAGAAAGAAAAGAACCATCATCGTGAACCAATAACAGATTGCACCCTTCTCCCACCCTGTCCCCCATGAAATCCTACGCGCAACGCACCGAGCACATCAAACAACCCGGGATTGCAAACAAAACAACCCGCCGCCCTTTTCCTTCCATATCGTTCTTAGATCGCCTAATCACGAATTCCACCCTATCAGGCCACACATCAACATCATCTCTAAACAACCCCCCTTTTCTATTCACTGTCGGGCTAACCAATTCTCCAAGCCGCAACGCTCCAAAAAACGCCAACGAAAACGCCAGCCTAAATAACTTTACTTCCCCCACAGACCTGCAGACCTTCCCCAACTGCTCCCCCAGCTTAATTAGCAACGTAAATGACACAGGCCGCTGAGAGTCTACCCCTGCCTTCTCCCGCCGCCAACCCTTCATGGCCCGCGCCACCAAAAACGATTTAGTCACGTCCCTTAAATTCCTGAGCCTAAAACCAAAAACCAGCCCTGCCAAGCAACTATTCATCCTAGAAACGGACCAACCCTCATCTTTGCAATGCCCAATAAACAACAACATTGGAATCTACAAATCCTCGTCGCCCACCCCCAGACTCCCCTTCCACTGTTCTCAACACTCCCAGACCTTTGAATACTTTTCCCACGTACCAGGTGCCAAAGATGATCGAATAAGACCCGCTACTGCGACTCCAGAATGTTCCACAGCGAGGCTGGACATTCCACCCCCACCTCCGACGCGCCCGGAGCTAGCTGACGAAAACGGTCCCACTGTGAACAAGAGAGAGCATCAGCAATACAGTTGTCAACCCCAGGCACATGCACAGCCACCACCCAAGCATTAAGTACCAGGCACTCCAGCACCAACTTCTGCAACAACCGAATCACCAATGGCGATGAGACCGACAAACCGTTAACCGCCTGAACTACCCCCAAGTTGTCACAATGAAACCAAACTTTTTTGTCCCGGAAACATTCGCCCCACAACATTACCGCCACCACAATCGGGAAAAGTTCCAATAAGGCCAGATTGCGTACCCAACCCCTCTGAACCCAGCTATCGGGCCACACTCCCGCGCACCATTGACCACCACAGTACACGCCGAACCCGCAACCCCCAGCCGCATCTGAAAACAACTCAAAATCCACCGCATCAACCACCTCCCCCATAAACGACCTCCCGTTATACCTATCCAAAAACGAACCCCAAACTGCTAGATCCACCTTCAACGCCTGGCCCAACCTAATGAAATGATGCATGGCCCGCACCCCGGATGTCGCCCCCGCCAATCGCCTACAAAAGATCCTGCCCATAGGCATGATCCTGCATGCGAAGTTCAGCTTACCAAGGAGCGACTGAAGTTCCCTAAGCTTTATTTTCTCCAACCGTCCCGCCCTGGCCACCTCCTTCCTCAAATCCTCCAATTTATCCGATGGCAGCCTACACTCCATCCGCTCCGAATCAATCACGATCCCCAAAAAACTCAATTCAGTTTTAGGCCCCACCGTCTTTTCCCCCGCCAACGAAACTCCAAACCGCCCAAACACCCCACACAGCATATTTAGAAAAACTGAACAAACTCTCGAACTCGCTGGGCCCACGCAAAGGAAGTCATCCAGGTAATGAATGATGGAGTCACAACCTGACGCATCCCTAACCGCCCATTCCAAGAAAGAACTAAAGGCCTCGAAATACGCACAGGACAGGGAGCAACCCATTGGCAAACAACGGTCCACAAACCCCCCCATCCAAAAACCCCCCCCATCCAAAAACACCCCAACAGATGCAAACTATCCGGGTGCACCGGCAGCAGACGGAACCCAGCTTCAATATCCGTCTTTGCCATAAGCGCCCCTTTCCCAAACCGCTTCACCCATGCCACTGCCACGTCAAATGACGTATAAACCACGGAACACAAAGCCGGGTCTATGCCATCATTGACCGACGTTCCCCATGGGAAGGACAGGTGGTGAATCAGCCAGAATTTATTGGGCTCCTTCTTCGGGACCAACCCCCAGCGGAGACAGACGCAGGTCCGCTGGAGGCGGCACCGAAAAGGGGCTGGCCATCCTACTTAACTTAACCTCATTCCCCAACTTATCCGTAACAACCCCCGGGTGCTCCAACGCCGAACGCAAATAATTTTTAATTAAACAAGCGCCGGACTGATCAAACGGTATCCTAAAACCTGACGCAAACCCCGCTTCCAACGATCCGCCGCCAGCCTATCTGGGTACCTATCGAGGTAAGGCCGCATCCTTTCCAGCCGCACTGGCGTCTCCCCCTTTTCCAAAACCGTCCGCTCCTCTCTGCTTACCTCCCCGGAAACAACGCGAGGCTCCGTGTGACCCACCGCAAGTGGAGCATTCATGCTTAAACTTGCACTTTGCCCCAAACTTACAACTTCTCTCATTAAAAAGGAAGCACAGCCCCTTTGCGGATGCCACTGCAAATCCTGACTGCCCCCCACCACTAGATTCCCCCCGAAAGGACTGCCCAGCCCTAGCTAGCGCTGTCACCTTTAACCACAAGGCGATATCTTTGTGATCCCATTTTATCCCCGGACGCACTGCCTTCCACTGCCTGAACTGCTCGTCGTACCGCAGCCACGCAACCCCCCCATACACCCTATACGCCTCCCCTATCACATCAAGATAACAAAAAAGCGTGGAGCAGCACTCCGGCTCCTTTTCCCCGATAACACTGGCCAAAATCGCAAACGCCTGCAACCGGTTGGCAAACATCCGCGGAATTAGTCGGTGTCTCCGTCTCTCTTCCTCCTCCTTCTTGCCCTCATCCCGCTTCGCCCTATCCAAATAAATTTTTTCTAAGTGAAGCAGGGAAAAAATATCCACATACTCCCCTTTCCATATTTTTCCCCTCAACTCCTGTTTTAAATGGGCGCCCAACAGTCCCTCAAAACAGACATACACCTCACCCTTAGCCCTGTCATCCAACCTCGCCACCTCTTCCTCCCCGCCCCCCCGCCTGCGTTTGCACCGAGACCGAACTCGCCCGCGCCTCTGGAGCCCCTGCCCCAGCGTACCCAACTCCGCCAAGGCCCCCAACAACCCAAGCCAGTAACGGCGACAGCCCCCCCCCTACCCAACCCCGCGACCAAACCCGCCAAGCCTCCCAGCAACTGACCTAAACCCCTACCTAGATCCAACTGGGACCCCCTACCTAAATATGACTGGGAGCCCCCATCCCTGCCAGCTAAATCAACCCCCAACTGTACTAAAGAACCCCAAGGTGCCTCACCTGGCTGCGTGGGTGCTGTGACCCCACCAGCCGCAGATCCTGAATCCTGACGTCCCGGCCTCCTTGAATCTTCTTCAGCCAGATGTCCCCTGATCCGTCCATCTTCAGAGGCGGGGGAGGCGCCTGCTGCGGGGGAGGCGGTCCCCTCCCCCGCAGCAGCCCCGTATAGACCTCCATCTTTTTCATGCAGAGGGCCCCCAGCCACCGATCCTTGGGCTGGGGCCGCCGTTCCCGGTCCGGAGTCCAAACGCCGGGTCGACCGCCGGGCAGACCTGGTACGGCCTGCAGGTGGGCTCCGCCGAATCTTCGGATTCCTTCCACGCCCGGGGGTGCAGGGAGGAACAGTGTCGGCTGTCCCCCGGCGTGAAGGGTCCCTGGTGGGGCTCCGTTTCCGGTGCTGAGCCTGAGGGGACGCCATGTCAGGGCTGGGGCGCGCCGGCGGCCTGGCCCGCCGCGGCTGGGATGCCACAGGCAGAGGCACAGCTGGAACCTCCGCCTCCTCTCGCAGCAGCTGCTGTACCCGCTCCTGCAGCCACTCTTCTCCACGCTCCGCTGCCGCCCTCCGCAGTTCTTGAATAATCTCCTCCATGCCGGTGAGTCAGGAACTGGCGCTCGTTCGCTTGCTCCACAAAATGGCCCCTGATCGGCTGCTGCTCACCTCGTTTAACCCCTTAGCCACCCCCACTAAATCAAATCAACCAATCCCTACCCCTGGGGAAGTGGGGGGGTCTCGCTAACCCCCCCCCCCGTCATGGTTGCCTCCCCTAAAGGCTCCCGCCCCCCAGTCCGGCTCTAATTTCCTGGGAACACATTCCTGCTGCAAACAAAGAACCTGCTGCTATCAGAGGTGTCTAAGTTTATTTGTGGTGTTGCCCCGGTCTGGTGGGGGCCCATTCCTGGGAACACATTCCTGCTGCAAACAAAGAACCTGCTGCTATCAGAGCAGATGCTAAATATGTGTCATCCATAGTTGCCCCCATACCAGTGTAATCCACAGATGCCCCCATAACAGTGCCATCCACAGAACCCCCATAAGTGCCATCCACAGATCCCCCATAAGTGCCATCCACAGATCCCCCTATAACAGTACCATCCACAGATCCCCCCATAAAAGTGCCATCCACAGATCCCCATAACAGTGTGTCCTCCACAGATCCATAACAGTGCGTCATCCACAGATTCCCCATAATAGTGTGATCCACAGACCACCATTAGTTTAAAACCCACCAAAAGGACACCTTTTGGTTCAAAATAATTTTTTTCTTATTTTCCTCCTCAAAAACCTAGGTGCGTCTTATGGGCAAAAAATACGGCATTTTTAAAAATCAATTTTACCACTATCATAAAGTACAATATGTGATGAGAAAATCTCACAATGGCCTGGATAAGTAAAAGCTTATCCAGTAATGTACTGTATGTAATGCAGTGATGGATGGGGAATGTATCTAATGTAGTGATGGATGGGGCCTTTTACTGGAATACTGAATGATGATTGCAGTTTATGTATATATACACACACACGTATATATATTTATGTGTTAGTGAAACGTACAAAATCAGCTGGTTACATCATACATGTCTACCTCGTTGTGTGTATAAATATATATACACTCACCTAAAGAATTATTAGGAACACCTGTTCTATTTCTCATTAATGCAATTATCTAGTCAACCAATCACATGGCAGTTGCTTCAATGCATTTAGGGGTGTGGTCCTGGTCAAGACAATCTCCTGAACTCCAAACTGAATGTCAGAATGGGAAAGAAAGGTGATTTAAGCAATTTTGAGCATGGCATGGTTGTTGGTGCCAGACGGGCCGGTCTGAGTATTTCCCAATCTGCTCAGTTACTGGGATTTTCACGCACAACCCTTTCTAGGGTTTACAAAGAATGGTGTGAAAAGGGAAAAACATCCAGTATGCGGCAGTCCTGTGGGCAAAAATGCCTTGTGGATGCTAGAGGTCAGAGGAGAATGGGCCGACTGATTCAAGCTGATAGAAGAGCAACGTTGACTGAAATAACCACTCGTTACAACCGAGGTATGCAGCAAAGCATTTGTGAAGCCACAACACGCACAACCTTGAGGCGGATGGGCTACAACAGCAGAAGACCCCACCGGGTACCACTCATCTCCACTACAAATAGAAAAAAGAGGCTACAATTTGCACGAGCTCACCAAAATTGGACTGTTGAAGACTGGAAAAATGTTGCCTGTAGAGTTGAGCGAACACCTGGATGTTGGGGTTCGAGAAGTTCGGCCGAACTTCCCGGAAATGTTCGGGTTCGGGATCCGAACCCGAACCGAACTTCGTCCCGAACCCGAACCCCATTGAAGTCAATGGGGACCCGAACTTTTGGGCACTAAAAAGGCTGTAAAACAGCCCAGGAAAGAGCTAGAGGGCTGCAAAAGGCAGCAACATGTAGGTAAATCCCCTGCATACAAATGTGGATAGGGAAATTAATTAAAATAAAAATTTTAAAAATAAAAATGACCCAATATCAATTGGACAGAGGTCCCATAGCAGAGAATCTGGCTTCACGTCAGCAGAGAATCAGTCTCTTCATGCCATAGCAAAGAATCTGGCTTCATGTCAGCACAGAATCAGTCTCTTCATGCCATAGCAGAGAATCTGGCTTCATGTCAGCACAGAATCTGTCTTCATGTCATAGCAGAGAATCAGGCTTCACGTCACCCACCACTGGAACAGGCCACTGTCAGACATTTAGGCCCCGGCACCCAGACAGAGGAGAGCGGTCGCGTAACAGAGAATCTGGCCGTATGTCAGCGCAGAATCTGTCTTCATGTCATAGCAGAGAATCAGGCTTCACGTCACCCACCACTGGAACAGGCCACTGTCACACATTTAGGCCCCGGCACCCAGACAGAGGAGAGCGGTCCCGTAACAGAGAATCTGGCCTTATGTCAGCGCAGAATCTGTCTTCATGTCATAGCAGAGAATCAGGCTTCACGTCACCCACCACTGGAACAGGCCACTGTCACACATTTAGGCCCAGGCAGAGGAGAGAGGTCGCGTAACAGAGAATCTTGCCTTATGTCAGCACAGAATCTGTCTTCATGTCATAGCAGAGAATCAGGCTTCACATCACCCACCACTGGAACAGGCCACTGTCACACATTTAGGCCCAGGCACCCAGGCAGAGGAGAGAGGTCGCGTAACAGAGAATCTGGCCTTATGTCAGCACAGAATCTGTCTTCATGTCATAGCAGAGAATCAGGCTTCACGTCACCCACCACTGGAACAGGCCACTGTCGCACATTTAGGCCCCGGCACCCAGACAGAGGAGAGCGGTCCCGTAACAGAGAATCTGGCCTTATGTCAGCGCAGAATCTGTCTTCATGTCATAGCAGAGAATCAGGCTTCACGTCACCCACCACTGGAACAGGCCACTGTCACACATTTAGGCCCCGGCACCCAGACAGAGGAGAGCGGTCCCGTAACAGAGAATCTGGCCTTATGTCAGCGCAGAATCTGTCTTCATGTCATAGCAGAGAATCAGGCTTCACGTCACCCACCACTGGAACAGGCCACTGTCACACATTTAGGCCCAGGCAGAGGAGAGAGGTCGCGTAACAGAGAATCTTGCCTTATGTCAGCACAGAATCTGTCTTCATGTCATAGCAGAGAATCAGGCTTCACATCACCCACCACTGGAACAGGCCACTGTCACACATTTAGGCCCAGGCACCCAGGCAGAGGAGAGAGGTCGCGTAACAGAGAATCTGGCCTTATGTCAGCACAGAATCTGTCTTCATGTCATAGCAGAGAATCAGGCTTCACGTCACCCACCACTGGAACAGGCCACTGTCGCACATTTAGGCCCCGGCACCCAGACAGAGGAGAGCGGTCCCGTAACAGAGAATCTGGCCTTATGTCAGCGCAGAATCTGTCTTCATGTCATAGCAGAGAATCAGGCTTCACGTCACCCACCACTGGAACAGGCCACTGTCACACATTTAGGCCCCGGCACCCAGACAGAGGAGAGCGGTCCCGTAACAGAGAATCTGGCCTTATGTCAGCACAGAATCTGTCTTCATGTCATAGCAGAGAATCAGGCTTCACGTCACCCACCACTGGAACAGGCCACTGTCACACATTTAGGCCCAGGCACCCAGGCAGAGGAGAGAGGTCGCGTAACAGAGAATCTTGCCTTATGTCAGCACAGAATCTGTCTTCATGTCATAGCAGAGAATCAGGCTTCACGTCACCCACCACTGAAACAGGCCACTGTCACACATTTAGGCCCAGGCACCCAGGCAGAGGAGAGAGGTCGCGTAACAGAGAATCTGGCCTTATGTCAGCACAGAATCTGTCTTCATGTCATAGCAGAGAATCAGGCTTCACGTCACCCACCACTGGAACAGGCCACTGTCACACATTTAGGCCCCGGCACCCAGACAGAGGAGAGCGGTCCCGTAACAGAGAATCTGGCCTTATGTCAGCACAGAATCTGTCTTCATGTCATAGCAGAGAATCAGGCTTCACGTCACCCACCACTGGAACAGGCCACTGTCACGCATTTAGGCCCAGGCACCCAGGCAGAGGAGAGAGGTCCCGTTACAGAGAATCTGGCCTTATGTCAGCGCAGAATCAGTCTTCATGTCATAGCAGAGAATCAGGCTTCACGTCACCCACCACTTGAACAGGCCACTGTCACATATTTAGGCCCAGCCACCGAGGCAGAGGAGAGAGGTCGCGTAACAGAGAATCTTGCCTTATGTCAGCATAGAATCTGTCTTCATGTCATAGCAGAGAATCAGGCTTCACGTCACCCACCACTGGAACAGGCCACTGTCACACATTTAGGCCCAGGCACCCAGGCAGAGGAGAGAGGTCGCGTAACAGAGAATCTGGCCTTATGTCAGCACAGAATCTGTCTTCATGTCATAGCAGAGAATCAGGCTTCACGTCACCCACCACTGGAACAGGCCACTGTCACACATTTAGGCCCAGGCACCCAGGCAGAGGAGAGAGGTCGCGTAACAGAGAATCTTGCCTTATGTCAGCACAGAATCTGTCTTCATGTCATAGCAGAGAATCAGGCTTCACGTCACCCACCACTGAAACAGGCCACTGTCACACATTTAGGCCCAGGCACCCAGGCAGAGGAGAGAGGTCGCGTAACAGAGAATCTGGCCTTATGTCAGCACAGAATCTGTCTTCATGTCATAGCAGAGAATCAGGCTTCACGTCACCCACCACTGGAACAGGCCACTGTCAGACATTTAGGCCCCGGCACCCAGACAGAGGAGAGCGGTCCCGTAACAGAGAATCTGGCCGTATGTCAGCGCAGAATCTGTCTTCATGTCATAGCAGAGAATCAGGCTTCACGTCACCCACCACTGGAACAGGCCACTGTCACACATTTAGGCCCCGGCACCCAGACAGAGGAGAGCGGTCCCGTAACAGAGAATCTGGCCTTATGTCAGCGCAGAATCTGTCTTCATGTCATAGCAGAGAATCAGGCTTCACGTCACCCACCACTGGAACAGGCCACTGTCACACATTTAGGCCCAGGCAGAGGAGAGAGGTCGCGTAACAGAGAATCTTGCCTTATGTCAGCACAGAATCTGTCTTCATGTCATAGCAGAGAATCAGGCTTCACATCACCCACCACTGGAACAGGCCACTGTCACACATTTAGGCCCAGGCACCCAGGCAGAGGAGAGCGGTCGCGTAACAGAGAATCTGGCCTTATGTCAGCACAGAATCTGTCTTCATGTCATAGCAGAGAATCAGGCTTCACGTCACCCACCACTGGAACAGGCCACTGTCGCACATTTAGGCCCCGGCACCCAGACAGAGGAGAGCGGTCCCGTAACAGAGAATCTGGCCTTATGTCAGCGCAGAATCTGTCTTCATGTCATAGCAGAGAATCAGGCTTCACGTCACCCACCACTGGAACAGGCCACTGTCACACATTTAGGCCCCGGCACCCAGACAGAGGAGAGCGGTCCCGTAACAGAGAATCTGGCCTTATGTCAGCACAGAATCTGTCTTCATGTCATAGCAGAGAATCAGGCTTCACGTCACCCACCACTGGAACAGGCCACTGTCACACATTTAGGCCCAGGCACCCAGGCAGAGGAGAGAGGTCGCGTAACAGAGAATCTTGCCTTATGTCAGCACAGAATCTGTCTTCATGTCATAGCAGAGAATCAGGCTTCACGTCACCCACCACTGAAACAGGCCACTGTCACACATTTAGGCCCAGGCACCCAGGCAGAGGAGAGAGGTCGCGTAACAGAGAATCTGGCCTTATGTCAGCACAGAATCTGTCTTCATGTCATAGCAGAGAATCAGGCTTCACGTCACCCACCACTGGAACAGGCCACTGTCACACATTTAGGCCCCGGCACCCAGACAGAGGAGAGCGGTCCCGTAACAGAGAATCTGGCCTTATGTCAGCACAGAATCTGTCTTCATGTCATAGCAGAGAATCAGGCTTCACGTCACCCACCACTGGAACAGGCCACTGTCACGCATTTAGGCCCAGGCACCCAGGCAGAGGAGAGAGGTCCCGTTACAGAGAATCTGGCCTTATGTCAGCGCAGAATCAGTCTTCATGTCATAGCAGAGAATCAGGCTTCACGTCACCCACCACTTGAACAGGCCACTGTCACATATTTAGGCCCAGCCACCGAGGCAGAGGAGAGAGGTCGCGTAACAGAGAATCTTGCCTTATGTCAGCATAGAATCTGTCTTCATGTCATAGCAGAGAATCAGGCTTCACGTCACCCACCACTGGAACAGGCCACTGTCACACATTTAGGCCCAGGCACCCAGGCAGAGGAGAGAGGTCGCGTAACAGAGAATCTGGCCTTATGTCAGCACAGAATCTGTCTTCATGTCATAGCAGAGAATCAGGCTTCACGTCACCCACCACTGGAACAGGCCACTGTCACACATTTAGGCCCAGGCACCCAGGCAGAGGAGAGAGGTCGCGTAACAGAGAATCTTGCCTTATGTCAGCACAGAATCTGTCTTCATGTCATAGCAGAGAATCAGGCTTCACGTCACCCACCACTGAAACAGGCCACTGTCACACATTTAGGCCCAGGCACCCAGGCAGAGGAGAGAGGTCGCGTAACAGAGAATCTGGCCTTATGTCAGTACAGAATCTGTCTTCATGTCATAGCAGAGAATCAGGCTTCACGTCACCCACCACTGGAACAGGCCACTGTCACACATTTAGGCCCCGGCACCCAGACAGAGGAGAGCGGTCCCGTAACAGAGAATCTTGCCTTATGTCAGCACAGAATCTGTCTTCATGTCATAGCAGAGAATCAGGCTTCACATCACCCACCACTGGAACAGGCCACTGTCACACATTTAGGCCCAGGCACCCAGGCAGAGGAGAGAGGTCGCGTAACAGAGAATCTGGCCTTATGTCAGCACAGAATCTGTCTTCATGTCATAGCAGAGAATCAGGCTTCACGTCACCCACCACTGGAACAGGCCACTGTCGCACATTTAGGCCCCGGCACCCAGACAGAGGAGAGCGGTCCCGTAACAGAGAATCTGGCCTTATGTCAGCGCAGAATCTGTCTTCATGTCATAGCAGAGAATCAGGCTTCACGTCACCCACCACTGGAACAGGCCACTGTCACACATTTAGGCCCCGGCACCCAGACAGAGGAGAGCGGTCCCGTAACAGAGAATCTGGCCTTATGTCAGCACAGAATCTGTCTTCATGTCATAGCAGAGAATCAGGCTTCACGTCACCCACCACTGGAACAGGCCACTGTCACACATTTAGGCCCAGGCACCCAGGCAGAGGAGAGAGGTCGCGTAACAGAGAATCTTGCCTTATGTCAGCACAGAATCTGTCTTCATGTCATAGCAGAGAATCAGGCTTCACGTCACCCACCACTGAAACAGGCCACTGTCACACATTTAGGCCCAGGCACCCAGGCAGAGGAGAGAGGTCGCGTAACAGAGAATCTGGCCTTATGTCAGCACAGAATCTGTCTTCATGTCATAGCAGAGAATCAGGCTTCACGTCACCCACCACTGGAACAGGCCACTGTCACACATTTAGGCCCCGGCACCCAGACAGAGGAGAGCGGTCCCGTAACAGAGAATCTGGCCTTATGTCAGCACAGAATCTGTCTTCATGTCATAGCAGAGAATCAGGCTTCACGTCACCCACCACTGGAACAGGCCACTGTCACGCATTTAGGCCCAGGCACCCAGGCAGAGGAGAGAGGTCCCGTTACAGAGAATCTGGCCTTATGTCAGCGCAGAATCAGTCTTCATGTCATAGCAGAGAATCAGGCTTCACGTCACCCACCACTTGAACAGGCCACTGTCACATATTTAGGCCCAGCCACCGAGGCAGAGGAGAGAGGTCGCGTAACAGAGAATCTTGCCTTATGTCAGCATAGAATCTGTCTTCATGTCATAGCAGAGAATCAGGCTTCACGTCACCCACCACTGGAACAGGCCACTGTCACACATTTAGGCCCAGGCACCCAGGCAGAGGAGAGAGGTCGCGTAACAGAGAATCTGGCCTTATGTCAGCACAGAATCTGTCTTCATGTCATAGCAGAGAATCAGGCTTCACGTCACCCACCACTGGAACAGGCCACTGTCACACATTTAGGCCCAGGCACCCAGGCAGAGGAGAGAGGTCGCGTAACAGAGAATCTTGCCTTATGTCAGCACAGAATCTGTCTTCATGTCATAGCAGAGAATCAGGCTTCACGTCACCCACCACTGAAACAGGCCACTGTCACACATTTAGGCCCAGGCACCCAGGCAGAGGAGAGAGGTCGCGTAACAGAGAATCTGGCCTTATGTCAGCACAGAATCTGTCTTCATGTCATAGCAGAGAATCAGGCTTCACGTCACCCACCACTGGAACAGGCCACTGTCACACATTTAGGCCCCGGCACCCAGACAGAGGAGAGCGGTCCCGTAACAGAGAATCTGGCCTTATGTCAGCACAGAATCTGTCTTCATGTCATAGCAGAGAATCAGGCTTCACGTCACCCACCACTGGAACAGGCCACTGTCACGCATTTAGGCCCAGGCACCCAGGCAGAGGAGAGAGGTCCCGTTACAGAGAATCTGGCCTTATGTCAGCGCAGAATCAGTCTTCATGTCATAGCAGAGAATCAGGCTTCACGTCAACCACCACTTGAACAGGCCACTGTCACATATTTAGGCCCAGGCACCCAGGCAGAGGAGAGAGGTCGCGTAACAGAGAATCTTGCCTTATGTCAGCATAGAATCTGTCTTCATGTCATAGCAGAGAATCAGGCTTCACGTCACCCACCACTGGAACAGGCCACTGTCACACATTTAGGCCCAGGCACCCAGGCAGAGGAGAGAGGTCGCATAACAGAGAATCTGGCCTTATGTCAGCACAGAATCTGTCTTCATGTCATAGCAGAGAATCAGGCTTCACGTCACCCACCACTGGAACAGGCCACTGTCACACATTTAGGCCCCGGCACCCAGACAGAGGAGAGCGGTCCCGTAACAGAGAATCTGGCCTTATGTCAGCGCAGAATCTGTCTTCATGTCATAGCAGAGAATCAGGCTTCACGTCACCCACCACTGGAACAGGCCACTGTCACACATTTAGGCCCCGGCACCCAGACAGAGGAGAGCGGTCCCGTTACAGAGAATCTGGCTTCATGTCAGCACAGAATAAGTCTTCATGTCATAGCAGAGAATCAGGCTTCACGTCACCCACCACTGGAACAGGCCACTGTCACACATTTAGGCCCAGGCACCCAGGCAGAGAAGAGAGGTCGCGTAACAGAGAATCTGGCCTTATGTCAGCACAGAATCTGTCTTCATGTCATAGCAGAGAATCAGGCTTCACGTCACCCACCACTGGAACAGGCCACTGTCACATATTTAGGCCCAGGCACCCAGGCAGAGGAGAGAGGTCGCGTAACAGAGAATCTGGCTTCATGTCAGCACAGAATAAGTCTTCATGTCATAGCAGAGAATCAGGCTTCACGTCACCCACCACTGGAACAGGCCACTGTCACACATTTAGGCCCCGGCACCCAGACAGAGGAGAGGTTCATTCAACTTTGGGTTGCCCCGCAATATAATGGTAAAATGAAATTAAAAATAGTATTGAATGAGGAAGTGCCCTGGAGTAGAATAATATATTGTTAAGGGGAGGTAGTTAATATCTAATCTGCACAAGGGATGGACAGGTCCTGTGGGATCCATGCCTGGTTCATTTTTATGAACGTCAGCTTGTCCACATTGGCTGTAGACAGGCGGCTGCGTTTGTCTGTAATGACGCCCCCTGCCGTGCTGAATACACGTTCAGACAAAACGCTGGCCGCCGGGCAGGCCAGCACCTCCAAGGCATAAAAGGCTAGCACTGGCCACGTGGACAATTTGGAGACCCAGAAGTTGAATGGGGCCGAACCATCAGTCAGTACGTGGAGGGGTGTGCACAGGTACTGTTCCACCATGTTAGTGAAATGTTGCCTCCTGCTAACACGTTCCGTATCAAGTGGTGGTGCAGTTAGCTGTGGCGTGGTGACAAAACTTTTCCACATCTCTGCCATGCTAACCCTGCCCTCAGAGGAGCTGGCCGTGACACAGCTGCGTTGGCGACCTCTTGCTCCTCCTCTGCCTTCGCCTTGGGCTTCCACTGGTTCCCATGTGACATTTGGGAATGCTCTCAGTAGCGCGTCTACCAACGTGCGCTTGTACTCGCGCATCTTCCTATCACGCTCCAGTGTAGGAAGTAAGGTGGGCACATTGTCTTTGTACCGGGGATCCAGCAGGGTGGCAACCCAGTAGTCCGCACACGTTAAAATGTGGGCAACTCTGCTGTCGTTGCGCAGGCACTGCAGCATGTAGTCGCTCATGTGTGCCAGGCTGCCCAGAGGTAAGGACAAGCTGTCCTCTGTGGGAGGCGTATCGTCTTCGTCCTGTGTTTCCCCCCAGCCACGCACCAGTGATGGGCCCGAGCTGCTTTGGGTGCCACCCCGCTGTGAACATGCTTCATCCTCATACTCCTCCACCTCCTCCTCATCCTCGTCCTCCTCGTCCTCCAGTAGTGGGCCCTGTCTGGCCACATTTGTACCTGGCCTCTGCTGTTGCAAAAAACCTCCCTCTGAGTCACTTCGAAGAGACTGGCCTGAAAGTGCTAAAAATGACCCCTCTTCCTCCTCTTCCACCTGGGCCACATCCTCTTCCATCATCGCCCTAAGTGTTTTCTCAAGGAGACATAGAAGTGGTATTGTAACGCTGATAACGGCGTCATCGCCACTGGCCATGTTGGTGGAGTACTCGAAACAGCGCAACAGGGCACACAGGTCTCGCATGGAGGCCCAGTCATTGGTGGTGAAGTGTGTCTGATCCACAGTGCGACTGACCCGTGCGTGCTGCAGCTGAAACTCCACTATGGCCTGCTGCTGCTCGCACAGTCTGTCCAGCATATGCAAGGTGGAGTTCCCCTGGTGGGTACGTCGCATATGAGGCGGTGAGCGGGAAGGCCGAAGTTACGCTGTAGCGCAGACAGGCGAGCAGCGGCAGGGTGTGAACGCCGGAAGCGCGAACAGACGGCCCGCACTTTATGCAGCAGCTCTGACATGTCGGGGTAGTTGCGAATGAACTTCTGCACCACCAAATTGAGCACATGCGCCAGGCAAGGGATGTGCGTCAAACCGGCTAGTCCCAGAGCTGCAACGAGATTTCGCCCATTATCGCACACCACCAGGCCGGGCTTGAGGCTCACCGGCAGCAACCACTCGTTGGTCTGTTGTTCTATACCCCACCACAACTCCTGTGCGGTGTGGGGCCTGTCCCCCAAACATATGAGTTTCAGAATGGCCTGCTGACGTTTACCCCGGGCTGTGCTGAAGTTGGTGGTGAAGGTGTGTGGCTGACTGGATGAGCAGGTGGAAGAAGAGGAGGAGGAAGCTGAGTAGGAGGAGGAGGAGACAGGAGGCAAAGAATGTTGCCCTGCGATGCTTGGCGGCGGAAGGACGTGCGCCAATCAGCTCTCCGCCTGGGGCCCAGCCGCCACTACATTTACCCAGTGTGCAGTTAGGGAGATATAGCGTCCCTGGCCGTGCTTACTGGTACACGTATCTGTGGTTAGGTGGACCTTGCCACAGATGGCGTTGCGCAGTGCACACTTGATTTTATCGGACACTTGTTTGTGCAGGGAAGGCACGGCTCTCTTGGAGAAGTAGTGGCGGCTGGAAACAACATACTGTGGGACAGCAAGCGACATGAGCTGTTTGAAGCTGTGTGTGTCCACCAGCCTAAATGACAGCATTTCATAGGCCAGTAGTTTAGAAATGCTGGCATTCAGGGCCAGGGATCGAGGGTGGCTAGGTGGGAATTTACGCTTTCTCTCAAATGTTTGTGAGATGGAGAGCTGAACGCTGCCGTGTGACATGGTTGAGATGCTTGGTGACGCAGGTGGTGGTGTTGGTGGTACATCCCATGTTTGCTGGGCGGCAGGTGCCAACGTTCCTCCAGAGGCAGAGGAAGAGGCCGAGGCGGCAGCAGCAGCAGCAGAAGAGGCCGAGGCGGCGGCAGCAGCAGAAGAGGCCGAGGCGGCAGCAGCAGAAGAGGCAGCAGGGGGAGCCTGAAAGACTTCCTTGCTTTTAAGGTGTTTACTCCACTGCAGTTCATGCTTTGCATGCAGGTGCCTGGTCATGCAGGTTGTGCTAAGGTTCAGAACGTTAATGCCTCGCTTCAGGCTCTGATGGCACAGCGTGCAAACCACTCAGGTCTTGTCGTCAGCACATTGTTTGAAGAAGTGCCATGCCAGGGAACTCCTTGAAGCTGCCTTTGGGGTGCTCGGTCCCAGATGGCGGCGGTCAGTAGCAGGCGGAGTCTCTTGGCGGCGGGTGTTCTGATTTTGCCCACTGCTCCCTCTTTTGCTACGCTGTTGGCTCGGTCTCACCACTGCCTCTTCCTCCGAACTGTGAAAGTCAGTGGCACGACCTTCATTCCATGTGGGGTCTAGGACCTCATCGTCCCCTGCATCGTCTTCCACCCAGTCTTGATCCCTGACCTCCTGTTCAGTCTGCACACTGCAGAAAGACGCAGCAGTTGGCACCTGTGTTTCGTCATCATCAGAGACGTGCTGAGGTGGTATTCCCATGTCCTCATCATCTGGAAACATAAGTGGTTGTGCGTTAGTGCATTCTATCTCTTCCACCCCTGGTGAAGAGCTAGGTGGATGCCCTTGGGAAACCCTGGCAGCAGAGTCTTCAAACAGCATAAGAGACTGCTGCATAACTTGAGGCTCAGACAGTTTCCCTGATATGCATGGGGGTGATGTGACAGACTGATGGGCTTGGTTTTCATGCGCCATCTGTGCGCTTTCTGCAGAAGACTGGGTGGGAGATAATGTGAACGTGCTGGATGCACTGTCGGCCACCCAATTGACTAATGCCTGTACCTGCTCAGGCCTTACCATCCTTAGAACGGCATTGGGCCCCACCAAATATCCCTGTAAATTCTGGCGGCTACTGGGACCTGAGGTAGTTGGTACACTAGGACGTGTGGCTGTGGCAGAACGGCCACGTCCTCTCCCAGCACCAGAGGGTCCACTAACACCACCACGACCATGTCCACGTCTGCGTCCTCGTCCCTTATTAGATGTTTTCCTCATTGTTCCCGTTCACCACAATTTTGAGAATGGCAAATTTGGGAATAGTTTTTCAACCCAGAAAAAAAAATGTGCTTTTACGGTCACTACAAATATCTTGACCAGCTAAAACAGTACAGATTTGCTTGAATAGAAATGTGAGACCTGTTTTTTTTTTGCACTGTGTGACAGGTTAAGGTTTAATCACAGAATCAGACTTCTATCTGCACGGTAGCGTGTGTCTTAGGTTTTTCTGAATGACACTATCAGTACCTTCAATGTAAGATATCCTTTTTGGGATAGATTTCAAGTAGGCCTCAAATACCAGAAACTAGTTATTTTGAGAATGGCAAATTTGGGAATAGTTTTTCAACCCAGAAAAAAAAAAGTGCTTTTACGGTCGCTACAAATAACTTGACCAGCTAAAACAGTACAGATTTGCTTGAATAGAAATGTGAGACCTGTTTTTTTTTTTTGCACTGTGTGACAGGTTAAGGTTTAATCACAGAATCAGACTTCTATCTGCACGGTAGCGTGTGTCTTAGGTTTTTCTGAATGACACTATCAGTACCTTCAATGTAAGATATCCTTTTTGGGATGGATTTCAAGTAGGCCTCAAATACCAGAAACTAGTTATTTTGAGAATGGCAAATTTGGGAATAGTTTTTCAAACCAGAAAAAAAAAAAGTGCTTTTACGGTCGCTACAAATAACTTGACCAGCTAAAACAGTACAGATTTGCTTGAATAGAAATGTGAGACCTGTTTTTTTTTGCACTGTGTGACAGGTTAAGGTTTAATTTCAGAATCAGACTTCTATCTGCACGGAGGCGTGTGTCTTAGGTTTTTCTGAATGACACTATCAGTACCTTCAATGTAAGATATCCTTTTTGGGATAGATTTCAAGTAGGCCTCAAATACCAGAAACTAGTTATTTTGAGAATGGCAAATTTGGGAATAGTTTTTCAACCCAGAAAAAAAAAAGTGCTTTTACGGTCGCTACAAATAACTTGACCAGCTAAAACAGTACAGATTTGCTTGAATAGAAATGTGAGACCTGTTTTTTTTTTGCACTGTGTGACAGGTTAAGGTTTAATCACAGAATCAGACTTCTATCTGCACGGTAGCGTGTGTCTTAGGTTTTTCTGAATGACATTATCAGTACCTTCAATGTAAGATATCCTTTTTGGGATGGATTTCAAGTAGGCCTCAAATACCAGAAACTAGTTATTTTGAGAATGGCAAATTTGGGAATAGTTTTTCAAACCAGAAAAAAAGAAAGTGCTTTTACGGTCGCTACAAATAACTTGACCAGCTAAAACAGTACAGATTTGCTTGAATAGAAATGTGAGACCTGTTTTTTTTTGCACTGTGTGACAGGTTAAGGTTTAATCTCAGAATCAGACTTCTATCTGCACGGTAGCGTGTGTCTTAGGTTTTTCTGAATGACACTATCAGTACCTTCAATGTAAGATATCCTTTTTGGGATAGATTTCAAGTAGGCCTCAAATACCAGAAACTAGTTATTTTGAGAATGGCAAAATTGGGAATAGTTTTTCAACCCAGAAAAAAAAATGTGCTTTTACGGTCACTACAAATAACTTGACCAGCTAAAACAGTACAGATTTGCTTGAATAGAAATGTGAGACCTGTTTTTTTTTGCACTGTGTGACAGGTTAACTGTGACAGGTTAACTTTTAATCTCAGAATCAGACTTCTATCTGCACGGTAGCGTGTGTCTTAGGTTTTTCTGAATGACACTATCAGTACCTTCAATGTAAGATATCCTTTTTGGGATAGATTTCAAGTAGGCCTCATATACCAGAAACTAGTTATTTTGAGAATGGCAAATTTGGGAATAGTTTTTCAACCCAGAACAAAAAGTGTGCTTTTACGGTCACTACAAATAACTTGACCAGCTAAAACAGTACAGATTTGGTTGAATAGAAATGTCAGGTCTATTTTTTAGGCGCTGGGTGACAGGCTCAACTTGCCCCTGATGTAGTATATGGCCAAAAAATAACCACACTGTTGATGGTTAAATGCACTTGGGTGACACAGGCTTAGCCTGCACCAGATGTAGTATATGGCCAAAAAATAATCAGACTGTTGATGGTTAAATGCACTTCGGTGACACAGGCTCAGCCTGCAGCTGATGTAGTATATGGCCAAAAAATAACCAGACTCGTGATGGTTAAATGCACTTCGGTGACACAGGCTCAGCCTGCAGCTGATGTAGGATATAGCACAAAATAACCACACTATTGATGGTTAAATACACTTGGTGATAGCTTGTGCTGGCGCACCACAAGTCACAAAATGGCCGCCGATCACCCCAGAAAAAAAACCGCTGTGGGCAGCCTCAAAAAAGTGAGCAAGTCAATATTAGCACTTCAATGATCCACAGCTGCAGATCGATCACAGAACGAAGTCTTTTGGAGGAGTTAATCACTGCCTAATCTCGCCCTAACGTCGCAGCTGCAACCTCTCCCTATGCTTCAATCAGCAGAGTGACGTGCAGCGCAACGTGACCCAAGCTTATATAGAGGCTGGGTCACATGCTGCACTGGCCAATCACAGCCATGCCAATAGTAGGCAAGGCTGTGATGGCCTCTTGGGGCAAGTAGTATGACGCTTGTTGATTGGCTGCTTTGCAGCCTTTCAAAAAGCGCCAAGAAAGCGCCGAACACCGAACCCGAACACAGACTTTTACGAAAATGTTCGGGTT
Source organism: Bufo bufo (assembly GCF_905171765.1). NCBI lineage: Eukaryota > Metazoa > Chordata > Amphibia > Anura > Bufonidae > Bufo > Bufo bufo. Next base: position 483,116,345 of record NC_053389.1, read on the forward strand.
CGGGTCCGTGTCACGGACACCCCAAAATTCGGTACGAACCCGAACTATACAGTTCGGGTTCGCTCATCCCTAGTTGCCTGGTCTGATGAGTCTCGATTTCTGTTGAGACATTCAAATGGTAGAGTCCGAATTTGGCGTAAACAGAATGAGAACATGTATCCATCCTCTGATGGCTACTTCCAGCAAGATAATGCACCATGTCACAAAGCTCGAATCATTTCAAATTGGTTTCTTGAACATGACAATGAGTTCACTGTACTAAAATGGCCCCCACAGTCACCAGATCTCAACCCAATAGAGCATCTTTGGGATATGGTGGAATGGGAGCTTCGTGCCCTGGATGTGCATTCCTCAAATCTCCATCAACTGCAAGATGCTATCCTATCAATATGGGCCAACATTTCTAAAGAATGCTATCAGCACCTTGTTGAATCAATGCCACGTAGAATTAAGGCAGTTCTGAAGGCAAAAGGGGGTCCAACACCGTATTAGTATGGTGTTCCTAATAATTCTTTAGGTGAGTGTACAGTATATATACATACACTCACAGCGAGGTGTAGAGCTGTATGATGTAAACGACTGATTTGCTACGTGTCACACCAGGTATTAAGTAATCATTTGTAAAGGGATGAAATACTTATTTGCATAACTGTATATATACATTACAGAGTGTAGGCGAGAGATACAAAAGTAATGTAAGCATTGTACCTGGGCATATTCTCTCATGGATCTCTGTGATCCAGCCAATGTGCCTCCTCTTCAAATCTGAAGAATGTTTCATGATGGCCATCACACTATGCTTTCCCTTATACTCCCTCCTAAGCTCCTTCCGCAGTAGATCCCTCACTATCCGCTATATTTTTATCCTGGACCCGGGTCCTGTCGAACCCCCCCCCCCCCTCCAACATGCGCTGCAGGATACAGATGCAAGCATATAATCCCAAATTTTTTAAATACAAGTATTGAAAATAATGTCATCAACAACACAGCCAAAACAATTTAAGTGTTTGAAGGGGAAATATTAGATTTAATGTTACCATTATAAGATCGGATTGTATTGCAATTGTGTGTGTGGGGTCTGAGCAATCGGATATTGGCCAGCTGAGCAGAGATGTACCTGTCTAGTGAAGTGACGGTATGGAATGGGATGTACAGCTGTTTCGCCTCCCCGTGGTGCACCCTGGGTAACGCTAAATGAACCAGAAAATACTGGCGGTCAGACAAAGAAAGCTTCTCCTGAACGACAGGACACAAACTCTAATCTATAGATTGTGTGTGCGTGGTATATAGTGTGTGGCAGGAAAATTGATGTGCAATGTGAATTTGATAGATACTTCTCTGCTGTCCATACATACATGCTACAGACATAGTGCTGTGAAGTCACAACAATACTTAGTGCACCAATCAGTAATATGTAGTCAGACCTGATAAAATGTGAAGTTGTATGTATTGCAAATACAAATTTGCATCAATAGCACAGCTTTTTGCAATCACGAATATTTTGGAACACTCTATCTGCATATAAAGCCATTGTTCTGCAATGCATGCGAAATGTAATCAAATACAGTGCTGTAATGTAACATTACTTACAGTGATCAGGAGTTCTTCCTCACCGTCGCAAAAATTGCTGCCTACCATCTTTTCCAGTCTCTGCAAGCTTCCCGCAGTTTGAAAAAGGTAGCAAAACTAGGCCAAGCCAGTATTGCGCATACGCAAATACGCGCATTTTACATGCCAGATTTTCGCGATCAACAAAATCATCTCGAATTCGCGAATATAACTAATATTCTATTGAATAATTACAAAATATCGTGAATTAGAATAATGCCCCTGCCGCTCTTCACTAGTCGTTTATGGCACATTGCTTCTGGAGCAGCCTATCAAGCATATACAAGGTGGAGTTCCAGCGCGTAGGGCTGTCACAAATCAGGTCGTGTTGTCACTGAACGTCAGCAAGGCGACACATGACCGTGTAAGATCTTCTAAAATGGCCAGAGATTTTCCTGGCCTGCTGCAAGATGTCCTGGATGCCGGGGTATTTGGCAACGAATCGCTGCACGACTAAGTTCAGGACATGTGCCATGCACGGCACGTGTGTCATTTTGCCCTGTTTCAGCGCGTGCAGCAGATTGGTACCATTGTCGCACACCACTTTACCAACTGTCAAATTGATCAGGGCTAGCCACTCATCGCCCTGTGACCGCAGAGCTGAAAGCAGTGCAGGACCGGTGTGGCTCTTGGCTTCCAGGCACAACAGCCGCAGCACAGCATGGCAACGTCTCACCTGGGACGTCGAATAGGTTCTGTGGAGAGGAGGAGAGGGAGGATAGTGTAGGAGGAGGAGAAGAAGAGGCAGGCCTGCATGCAATCCATGGCGGTAACACTAAATCCACACGGGAGCCATGGCTTTCATGCGTGACAGCCGTCAGAAGGTTCAATCAGTGGGCAGTAAAAGTTATGTACCTTCCCTGCCCGTGTTTGCTAGACCACATGTCTGTGGTCAGATATGTCTTGGCACCGACACTGTGTGCCAGAGATATATTCATTTTTCGCTGAACATGGCCATATAGCTCTGGGATGCCCTTCCGGGAGAAATATTTCCTTCCGGGAACCTTCCATTGCGGTGTGCAAATGGCCACAAACTTTCTAAAAAGGCCTCTGAGTCCACCAGTTTATATGGCAGTAGTTGGTGGGCTAGCAGTTCTGACAAGCCAGCAGTTAGCCTTTGGGCAAGAAGGTTATCCGGCGTCATCAACGCTTAATATTTGGTGGAAACAGGTATATCAAACCCCTTACTCAGTATTTTGTAGAAGCAGGTATATTGCAGGCCTCAATCAATATTTGGTGGAAGCAAGTATATCAATCCCCTTCATCAGTATTTTGTGGAAGCAGGTATATCACACCCCTCAAATTTTTTGACACAACAGTTATATCACACCATCCTGTTTATTTGGGGCAACAGGTTACAGGTACATCACACCCGTTGCAAATAGTTGTTCCAATAACGCTTGTCCCTTTATATAGTTGTGGTATCGCAGCAGAACCGCACACAACACAAATGCACAGTATCACACCCCTCAGTATATCACACCTATCGATACAAAACCCTATACCAGTCCTTAAAAGGACTTTTGTGGCCCAATTAGCTAGCGTTTGGTGTCCCTAACAGTCTGTCCCTGCTCCACAAAGCAACCTCTCCCTACACTGGCAAAACACAGAATGCAAAATGGCTGCCAGATCGGGTTCTGTTATAGGGTGGGGGTGTGTCCATGTGCTGAAACATCTCAATTGGCTATCCTGTCCCACCTGATGTGTGTGTCATGGGCCATATGTTCCGCGAAGCCGCAAAATGACTGCCAGGCGAACCGCAAAGCCATCTCTATATGATACAGCCGACATCCATTTCACAAGTTATGCTATGGGCACAGCTCCTGTGCCCATGCCACCACTGTGGTACACTATTCTGTCAGTTTGCTGGAACAACCAGCTAACCATAATGTGATAATACAGTACATGATGGGCATCAAGAGGTTAAATAATATATAATTTTCTGACAATACATTTTCCTTGCATGCAACATAAAACCTAATAGTAGGAGCCACAAAGAAAATGATGGAGGTTGAAATAAGCTGAAACTTTCTATGAGAATGTGATCATCAGGGGCCCATTATAACAAAAATGTCCAAAATTGACAATTATTCCATAGCATTTGACAATATAAAGTCTTCACGTACATGAAAATTTAAAGTACATGGATAAAAGGGAAATCTTTTCGTAATTTGATTAGCGTGCAAGCTATAAATATCTTTGCATACAATATTAACATATATGTAAGTTTACTGTACAGCAGCTGTTAGAATGGGGAAGACTGATACTCAACGCAAGTGATTACCATATTTTAATTGCAAGATGCTACTAAATAAATTTGTGCTTTTAAAGACAAGCCTACAGATGTTTCCTGTACGGTTCTGAGTAGAGTGGAGAGTTGACAAGACCAGTTTCCAAATCAGAGCTGTTAATGCATTTTTTCAGCTTACACGCACAATTAGGATTCTTTATCAAAGAAAAATGTTTGGAAATTTCAAAAGGATGACAACATTTTATTGCCGCTAATAACTTCTACACACATGTTTATTAAATAATGTGTTAGACGATGCATTTGAAATGTCACATGTTTTGGTTTAAAGGGGTTGGCCTCCTTTGGATGGCCAGACCGGCAAAGGGAGGCATACTGACCTGCTCTCCGGTGCCACTTCCTGGCTTAACTGTTTTGCTTGGGCCTCCGGCTATCAACATCTGGTTTGACACCGCTGCAGCCAATCTCTTGCCACATTGGTGACCCACTGCCCTTGCGTCACCTGATCATGATGCAAGGGGAGCAGGTCAGCATTTGACTGCAGCAGTATCAAAGTGCACTGGAGCTGGGAGTTTATAACTATGCTTCACTTTGCAGATCTGCCCAGGAGGGAGGGTTTGCTAAACCCCAAAACCCCCTACAAACACACTAAAGGTTAATCCTTTGAATCATGTGTTTTTAAAGTGAATTTTCACCTTTAGGGCATGGCCACATGGGGAGAATTTTCTGCAGTAATATTTCTGCTGATGATTCTGCTGTATTTCTACAGCAAAATCCAAAATTAAATCTGCAAGAGTAATGTGGGGTTTTCTGTGTATTTGTTGCTTATTTCACCCTATGCAGTGAAAAGGGTGAAATCTGTTGTGGATATCCACTGCATAAATATCGGACAGGAGTCAGAAACCCTGCACCTCCACCAATCAACTGTTCTGCAGTAGCTACAGCAGCTTTCCTTTTAAAAGTGAAATTACACTCCTTGTGTGGTGGAAAAAGTTGGTGCTGCAGCACTGCTCCTATGCCCGTTCACCAGCTCTATCCACTACAGAAATAGACAAAGAGAAAAAACAATTTGATGAAAAAAGAGTGTTTGTCAGTATAACCTTCCTTGGGATCCCAAAAAGAGGGTCTTGAGACAACAAGCAGGGCTCCAAAGGTGGACAGGGGAGGGGAGAAAAAAGTAAAAGAATTACTGAAGGATCAAAAGTAAAAGCAGGCTGTGCCTAGTTATCAGACTGAACTAAAAATAAACCAAAATGAGGCTCTCAGACCAAAACATACAGATCCCACAAAATCACAACAAAATGTTTCCACCAATTTCTAGTTCAGTCAGATAACTAGGTACAATTCAGAACACATGAAGATCCGACAAATATTGAATAAACATTGGGACGTACTCCGAAAAGATCCTATCCTAAAAAAAGAATTACCACCTTTTCCCACTATCACCTATCGGAAAGCACAGACGCAAAAAAATATGATTGCACCATACTTCCCGAAAAACAAGACAAAAAAGGGAAGTCTATGTCCTTTTTTGATAAAAGAAAAAGAAAATCAAACTAACAAAGGGGCACATAAATGCAAAAACAAGAAGTGCAAATACTATGACATTATCACCCATAACAGAAAAGAGATCAATATCCTGTCCTTCGAATGAAATATTCCATCTTAAACATGATATGAACTGTGGGACCAGCAATGTCATCTACTGCCTTCACTGTCCATGCAATCTGCTATATGTAGGTAGAACTACTAGTGTTGATCGAGCACCAAAGTGCTCGGGTGCTCTGGCTGAACACATCGGGATGCTCGGGTGCTCTACCGAGCACCCGAGTATAATGGAAATCAATGGGAGAACCCGAGCATTAAACCAGGCACCCCCTGCTCTGAAGAGGGGAGGGTGCCTGGTTCATAGGAAAAGGTCAGAAATTGATGGAAACACCACCGAAATGGTTCAGGAACAGCATGGGGAGGATGTCTCGATGCATCTTGGGCTCCCAGGTCGCTGCTGGGAACCATGTTGTCCGAGTAGTACGCCACTTTTACAGACTGACAATAATACACACAAAACCGAAAAAAAATCAATTTTAGAGGAAAAATTGTTAAGAAACATTCTTTCCTGTATATTTACTTGTATATAAAGTAAAGTGCAAGTGCTGCCAAAAATAACAAGGAAGAGGTACTCCGATACTACCTGTATATCACATAATAGAGAGCCTCATTCACATTGTGGTACAATAGTTTAGGTAGTGGGACTCCTACACATAAAGCCTATGCAGTAAGTGAAAGGGCTGCCAAAAATTACAAGGAACCGGCACTCCAAAACACCCTTTGTTACACATAAAGGAGGGCATCATACACACCCTTGAAAAACTATGACCTCAAAAACATTTGGAGCAAAGGCCTGCTGATCTGACCATCTAAAAAATTAGGGGCGAGGGCCTGCTGCCGCATTGGTGACTCTAGATAACCTCTGGACGATTGCATGTCCTCGTGATGGCGACGATCCATTCTGATGTCTGCCCTATCAACTTTCGATGTTCTTTTCTGCACTTACCATGGAGATCACAGGTAACGGGGAATCAGGGTTCGATGCCAGAGAAGGAGCCTGAGAAACTGCTACCAAATCCAAGGGAGGTCAATGGCTGAAATCAGATTGGCTGTTGTTGCCTTGCCCCATTTTTTTCCTAATTGTGAACCACCTTAAAGCACAAGCGTCCAAGGAAGGCATCAGGCGCGCGGCAATTACCCACTCCCAACTCAGGGAGGTAGTGACGATAAATAGCAAGAGACCCTGTTATTGCAATGAGTACACTTTCCATTAATGAGGATCTATTGGAGGGCAAGTCTGGTGCCAGCAGCTGACTTGCTCCATGCCTCCACAACGTTCACCCAGTGTGCCGTCATGGTGAGGATTGTGTTGATCAGACTCTTGGCTACTGAGACTGGACTTGTAGGTGAGGGCCTGCTGATGCTTTGTTGACTCTAGATAACTTCTAAGCGATCGCACGTCCCCGTGATGGCGACGATCCATTTGGATGTCTGCCCTATCAACTTTGGAGTAATTTTTCAACAAGAACCTTCTGGTATAGCACCGCTTTGCTTGTCCTCTCCACCAGAGGAATGAGAGATGAGAAGTTGTCTTTGTAGCAGGGGTCGAGAAGGGTGAACAACCAGTAATCCGTGTTGTCTAAAATGCGTATAATGCACAGATCGTGGGAAAGGCAGCTTAACATGAAGTCAGCCATGTGTGCCAGAGTACCAACAGGCAAGACTTCTCTGTTGTCACCAGAAGGTGAGCTGACCCTGTAAAACATTATATGCGAGGGCCTGCAGGTGAGCTGATCCTGTAAAACATTATATGTGAGGGCCTGTAGTTGAGCTGACCTTGTAAAACATTATATGCAAGGGCCTACAGGTGAGCTGACCGTGTAAAACATTACATGCAAGGGCCTGGAGGTGATATGACTCTGTAAAACATTATATGCGAGGGCCTGCAGGTAAGCTGACCCTGTGAAACATTATATGAGAGGGCCTGCAGTTGAGCCAACCCTGTAAAACATTATTTGCGAGGGCCTACAGGTGAGCTGACCCTGTAAAAGATTATATGCGAGGGCCTGCAGGTGAGCTGACCCTCTAAAAAATTATATGCGAGGGCCTTCAGGTGAGCTGACCCTCTAAAAAATTATATGCGAGGGCATATATATACGAGGGCATTATATGCGACGAATAAGCATGTTGATATGATGGAGGAGGAGGATGAGAAAAGGAAGATTTAACCATATACCCTTTTTTGTGGTGGAAGGGGTGCATGGGAATACAGTGTATTGAGTACATTAAACAACACATTTAAAGTGCCTTTGTTCATCCGCTTTCTTCTGGTGGATTTGAGAAGTCTGGGGCAATGCAGGCCTTGTTCATTTTTATAAGAGTGAACCTGTCAACATTTTCAGTTGACAGGCGTATACGCTTATTTGTTATAATGCCACCAGCAGCACTACATACCCGCTCAGACAAAACGCTGATGGCAGGGCAGGCCAGCATCTCCAAGGCGTAGAGCGCCAATTCGTTTCACGTGTCCAGCTTGTACACCCAGTAGTTGCAAGGCACTGAGGGATCACTGAGGACGCTGACACGGTCTGCTATGTACTCCTTCACCATCTTCCAAAACTTTTCCCTCCTTGTGACACTAGGCCGCGCATCAGGGTGAGGGTGCTCGCGGGGTGTCATGAAACTGTCCCAGGCCTTGGAAAGTGTTGCCCTGCCTCTTTTGAAACTGCTGTGTGTTCCCCTTGTTTCCCCTCCTCGGTTGCCCAAGGAAGTACGGACTTTGCCGCCAGCATTGTTAGATGGAAATTTTTGGAGCAATTTTTCAACAAGGACCTTCTGGTATTGCACCGTTTTGCTCGACCTCTCCACCTGGGGATTGAGAGATGAGAAGTTCTCTTTGTAGGTCGAGAAGGGTGAACACACAGTAATCCATGTTGTCTGAAATGTGTATAACGCGTGGGTGGCGGGAAAGGCAGCCTAACATGAAGTCAGTCATGTGTGCCAGAGTACCAACAGGCAAGATTTTGCTATCGTCACCAGGAGGATGACAGTCGATCTCCTGATCCTCTTCCTCCTCTTCTGCCCACCCACGCTGAACAGATGGAATTAAACTTCCATGGGTACTACCCTCTGGAGCGGAGGCAACCATCTCCTGCTCTTCCTCCTTCTCCTCCTCTTCATCGTCCAATTCGCGCTGAGAAGACGAACGGAGGGTGGTCTGGCTATCACCCTGTGTAATGTCTTCTTCCCCCATTTCCACCTCTTCCACATGCAAAGCGTCGTCCTTGATTGTGAGCAGCGAGCATTTGAGTAGACACATAAGTGGGATAGTTATGCTGATAATAGCGTTATTGCCGCTCACCATCTGTGTTGATTCCTCAAAGTTTCTTAAAACCTCACAGAGGTCAGACATCCATGCTCACTCCTCGCTTTTGATTAGCGGAAGCTGACTGGAAAGGCGACGACCATGTTGCAGCTGGTATTCCACTACTGCCCTCTGCTGCTCACATAGCCTGGCCAACATGTGGAACGTGGAGTTCCAGTGAGTGCTCACGTTGCACAACACCCGGTGAGCTGGCAATTTGACAGACCGGCTAAAGCTGTCGATGACACACACGGCGCACCTTCACCAGTAGCTCAGGCAAATTGGGGTAGGTTTTTGGGAAACCGCTGAACCACTAATTTTAAGATGTGGACTAGGCATGGGATGTGTGCGAGCTTGCCGAGCTCCAAAGCCGCCACCAAGTTAAGGCCATTATCACACACAACCATGCCTGGCTGTAGGTTGAGTGGCGAGAGCCACAGCTCAGTCTGGTCTCTTATTCCCTGCAACAGCCTTGCGGCTGTGTGCTGTTTGTCCCCTAAGCATATCAGCTTCAGAACGGCCTGTTGACGCTTCCCCACTGCAGTGCTACACTGCTTCGAGCTACTGGCTGATGGCTGACTGGTGCTGCAGAAGTGGGGGTTAGAGCCACTAACATAGGTGCTGGCGGAAACCCGGATGGAATTAGGACCCGCAATCCTTGGTGACGGTAGCACCTGTGGCATCCCAGGGACTCAGTGTCCACAAGCCTAAATGGCAACATTTGCAGGGCCAGTAATTTTGAAAGGTGTGCATTTAGTGCTATGGCCTGTGGGTGGGTGGCTGGGAATTTGCGCTTGCGTTCGAATGCCTGGGGTAATGACATTCGAACGCTGCGCTGGGACACGGAAGTGGATGTGGTTGCTGATGGTGCTTACGAAGGTCCAGGTGCAGGGCAGGAGGCATCCTCGCCTGAGCCTTCGACAAGCGATTGGCCAGCACGTACCATAGATGAAGAGGAGGCAGTGGTGTGACCCGCAGACACAGATTGTGGACCCAGGCGTTTATCCCACCCAGGTCGTCCGGGAGGATCAATAAGGGACTTGTGCACTTTCGGAAGTATATATAGAACCGGGGTCACCGGATGATCTACAGTGAGAAAAGTGCACATGTCCTCATCAATAGTGCCCGCCAACACGGCGTCTGCCAAACATCTCTGGATAAGTCTAGCAATCTCAAACTTGGGATCACATTGGAGAACAGAGTAAACATTGGTATCATCCAGCTGACGTTGAATCTCAGCCACATATTTACCGGTGTCCATGATGACCACTGCGCCACCCTTGTCCGCAGGCTTGACTGTTAGTGAGGAATCTTTCCTTAGTTGATCTAACGCTTCAATTTCAAACCTAGATAAGTTTGGATGTTTAAAGGCAACATTGTTACATCTCAATCTATAGGCAGAGACATCAGACTTAACTGCAGTAATAAATGCATCAATCGAGGCCTCATTGATGCATGGAGTGAAGTTACTTTTCAGAGACAGATCGAGGCGGCCCAGGGAGAACTCGCTAACCTGAGGTGCCGCGATCCGTGTCCTAGAGTTAAACCACACTTTGAGTTTAATCCTGCGAAAAAAAGCATGAAGGTCAGTGTCCAGTTCAAACCAGTTAGGCACAGACATAGGACAAAACGAAAGTCCTTTATTCAGGACACTCACTTGAGCCGAAGTGAGCGTCCTGGATGACAGGTTAATCACCGTCACCTCCTCTTGTTCACCAATGACTTTGTGGTCTGTGCTCTGGTTTTGTTGATTTTGGGCTTGACCGGTTCTGCGGTGTCGACGACCCCCTCTTCTGGTCCGCCCACGTCTTTCCTTTCTGGATCCATACTGTTCCCTAAAAAAGGGGAAGATAAAGTGGAGGTGGCAGGTGTATTTCTTTTCTTCTTCCTGGGATCTTTATAATTGAAATTGCCGCTGTCAGACTGCCAGGTGTAGACAGCATCTTTTTTATAATCATCGGAGTCACGATTCCACTTTGACCTTTTTCCTTCCTCCAGCTCCAATTTGGTTTGTGTCACATGAATACCAACATTATCGCTGAACAGCGAATACTCCTCAGCGGACATAGCTGACCGTAATGTAAGGTCAATCTCCGCTGTATCAGAAGCAATGGTGATTAATTCATGCTGGAGGTACTGAATATTCAATAAAATAAAATCAAGGGAATATCTATTCGATAAAGCTTCAAATTTTTTGCAGAACAAAGCATTGTGAGCAAACAAATTAGGTCTCAGATTGGACCTCATGCCACGTGGGATCCTTTGTACCTTGAAGTATTCCCCAAGTGTGGTCATGTGCAGGCGAAGTGAAGCCGTCTTTTTAGACAAAAACTCATATCTTCTTTTGAGTTCAGGAATGGAAGGGGTGTTCAGAAAAGCAGCATCTCCCCCAATGTCGTGCAATATGCGATCCGTCTCCTCCTGGGAGTACATAGAGCCACATGGAAAGTCGGTCTCAGCCATAGTACAAAATAATAATGTCCAAAGGTAAAATGCCGTGCTCAGCCACTGAAGCAATATATCAAAAAAGGAAAGATAGCGGCGGCACTGGAGACAAGCAATGTGGGTGCTATGTCCAGGGATATTGCTGCTTACCCCAGATGAACAAAAACGAAGAAAGGACAGCACTCCAAGTAAGAAATATACTGGTCTTTAATCACCCATGCAGATGGCAACGTTTCAGCTCAAACAAGAGCCTTTTTCAAGCAATGAACACAGTGTATGCTGGGGTATATATAGTCCAACCCCCATTACATCATAATACAATCAATCAACAATAAAATATACAATTTAAAGTGCAAAAGTGCATATACAATATCCATATGTAAATACAATTGTGTAATATCCATAGGTAAAAGATGCTATAATAATACATCAGAAATATAATATATAGTGTACATATTATGACCTACAGAGAGGTAATTGGTGATTAGGGACAGGTGTACACAATAGTGCAAGAAATGAGAATGATGATGCTGCAAAGAAAGAAAGAAAGTGTTGACATACCCAGCGCCATCCATCGCATCAAACATGTCACATGTCGATAGAACCGGCGTTCTTACTTGGAGTGCTGTCCTTTCTTCGTTTTTGTTCATTCTTGGCAGTAGTGCGCATGTCCGTGCGCGTGTCTCCGCAACTATTGTTGGTGACGTCATGCCGTGACTGGACGCGGTTGGCGTCTGCGCACTACCTGTTTCCGAACGCCGGTTCTATCGACATGTGACATGTTTGATGCGATGGACGGCGCTGGGTATGTCAACACTTTCTTTCTTTCTTTGCAGCATCATCATTCTCATTTCTTGCACTATTGTGTACACCTGTCCCTAATCACCAATTACCTCTCTGTAGGTCATAATATGTACACTATATATTATATTTCTGATGTATTATTATAGCATCTTTTACCTATGGATATTACACAATTGTATTTACATATGGATATTGTATATGCACTTTTGCACTTTAAATTGTATATTTTATTGTTGATTGATTGTATTATGATGTAATGGGGGTTGGACTATATATACCCCAGCATACACTGTGTTCATTGCTTGAAAAAGGCTCTTGTTTGAGCTGAAACGTTGCCATCTGCATGGGTGATTAAAGACCAGTATATTTCTTACTTGGAGTGCTGTCCTTTCTTCGTTTTTGTTCATCTGGGGTAAGCAGCAATATCCCTGGACATAGCACCCACATTGCTTGTCTCCAGTGCCGCCGCTATCTTTCCTTTTTTTATATATATATATGAATACACATACACTCACCTAAAGAATTATTAGGAACACCTGTTCTATTTCTCATTAATGCAATTATCTAGTCAACTAATCACATGGCAGTTGCTTCAATGCATTTAGGGATGTGGTCCTGGTCAAGACAATCTCCTGAACTCCAAACTGAATGTCAGAATGGGAAAGAAAGGTGATTTAAGCAATTTTGAGCGTGGCATGGTTGTTGGTGCCAGACGGGTCTTTCTGAGTATTTCACAATCTGCTCAGTTACTGGGATTTTAACGCACAAACATTTCTAGGGTTTACAAAGAATGGTGTCAAAAGGGAAAAACATCCAGTATGCGGCAGTCCTGTGGGTGAAAATGCCTTGTGGATGCTAGAGGTAAGAGGAGAATGGGCCGACTGATTCAAGCTGATAGAAGAGCAACGTTGACTGAAATAACCACTCGTTACAACTGAGGTATGCAGCAAAGCATTTGTGAAGCCACAACACGCACAACCTTGAGGCAGATGGGCTACAACAGCAGAAGACCCCACCGGGTACCACTCATCTCCACTACAAAAAGGAAAAAGAGGCTACAATTTGCACGAGCTCACCAAAATTGGACTGTTGAAGACTGGAAAAATGTTGCCTGGTCTGATGAGTCTCGATTTCTGTTGAGACATTCAAATGGTAGTCCGAATTTGGCGTAAACAGAATGAGAACATGTATCCATCCTCTGATGGCTACTTCCAGCAGGATAATGCACCATGTCACAAAGCTCGAATCATTTCAAATTGGTTTCTTGAACATGACAATGAGTTCACTGTACTAAAATGGCCCCCACAGTCACCAGATCTCAACCCAATAGAGCATCTTTGGGATGTGGTGGAACAGGAGCTTTGTGCCCTGGATGTGCATCCCTCAAATCTCCATCAACTGCAAGATGCTATCCTATCAATATGGGCCAACATTTCTAAAGAATGCTATCAGCACCTTGTTGAATCAATGCCACGTAGAATTAAGGCAGTTCTGAAGGCAAAAGGGGGTCCAACACCGTATTAGTATGGTGTTCCTAATAATTCTTTAGGTGAGTGTATATATATATCTATATATATACACTGCTCAAAAAAATAAAGGGAACACTTAAACAACACAATGTAACTCCAAGTCAATCACACTTCTGTGAAATCAAACTGTCCACTTAGGAAGCAACACTGAGTGACAATCAATTTCACATGCTGTTGTGCAAATGGGATAGACAACAGGTGGAAATTATAGGCAATTAGCAAGACCCCCCCAATAAAGGAGTGGTTCTGCAGGTGGTAACCACAGACCACTTCTCAGTTCCTATGCTTCCTGGCTGATGTTTTGGTCACTTTTGAATGCTGGCGGTGCATTCACTCTAGTGGTAGCATGAGTCTACAACCCACACAAGTGGCTCAGGTAGTGCAGCTTATCCAGGATGGCACATCAATGCGAGCTGTGGCAAGAAGGTTTGCTGTGTCTGTCAGCGTAGTGTCCAGAGCATGGAGGCGCTTCCAGGAGACAGGCCAGTACATCAGGAGACGTGGAGGAGGCCGTAGGAGGGCAACAACCCAGCAGCAGGACCGCTACCTCCGCCTTTGTGCAAGGAGGAACAGGAGGAGCACTGCCAGAGCCCTGCAAAATGACCTCCAGCAGGCCACAAATGTGCATGTGTCTGCTCAAACGGTCAGAAGCAGACTCCATGAGGGTGATATGAGGGCCCGACGTCCACAGGTGGGGGTTGTGCTTACAGCCCAACACCGTGCAGGACGTTTGGCATTTGCCAGAGAACACCAAGATTGGCAAATTCGCTACTGGCGCCCTGTGCTCTTCACAGATGAAAGCAGATTCACACTGAGCACATGTGACAGACGTGACAGAGTCTGGAGACGCGGTGGAGAACATTCTGCTGCCTGCAACATCCTCCAGCTTGACCGGTTTGGCATTGGGTCAGTAATGGTGTGGGGTGGCATTTCTTTGGAGGGCCGCACAGCCCTCCATGTGCTCGCCAGAGGTAACCTGACTGCCATTAGGTACCGAGATGAGATCCTCAGACCCCTTGTGAGACCATATGCTGGTGCGGTTGTCCCTGGGTTCCTCCTAATGCAAGACAATGCTAGACCTCATGTGGCTGAAGTGTGTCAGCAGTTCCTGCAAGACGAAGGCATTGATGCTATGGACTGGCCCGCCCGTTCCCCAGACTTGAATCTAATTGAGCACATCTGGGACATTATGTCTCGCTCTATCCACCAACGTCACATTGCACCACAGACTGTCCAGGAGTTGGCAGATGTTTTAGTCCAGATCTGGGAGGAGATCCCTCAGGAGACCGTCCGCCACCTCATCAGGAGCATGCACAGGCGTTGTAGGGAGGTCATACAGACACGTGGAGGCCACACACACTACTGAGCCTCATTTTGACTTGTTTTAAGGACATTACATCAAAGTTGGATCAGCCTGTAGTGTGTTTTTCCACTTTAATTTTGAGTGTGACTCCAAATCCAGACCTCCATGGGCTGAAAATTTTGATTTCCATTTCTTTATTTTTGTGTGATTTTGTTGTCAGCACATTCAACTATGTAAAGTACAAAGTATTTCAGAAGAATATTTACTTAATTCAGATCTAGAATGTGTTATTTTTGTGTTCCCTTTATTTTTTTGAGCAGTGTATATATATTTGTGGTCAGGACTACTGAAACGAAAAACGTGGGGACAACCCGAAAGATCCGTGGACCTGACATGGCTGAAGTGTGCCCTTAGCCACGTGCGGGGTAAGCCTATAAGGGGGCATACCCTGAAGAAAAAAACCCAGAGGGAGGGAACCGAGGGTGGGGCACGAGGATCGCACGTACTGAGGGAAGGAGGGAGGCGGCTATAAATAGATCTCTGTCCCTCCCACAAATACAGGCTGAAATCAGCCTTAAAACCTGTGGTCGGGACTACTGATGACGAAAAATGTGGGGACAACCCGAAAGATCCGTGGACCTGACATGGCTGAAGTGTGCCCTTAGCCACGTGCGGGGTAAGTCTATAAGGGGGCAAAAAACAGACCAGACAGGTAAAGATGTGTTTTTTAAAGATTTATTATACATTGCAAACAACTTACAGCATGAGAGTGCGAAAGGCTTTAGAAATTTCAGACTGAGGATTGGGTATATAATGATTAAAACAGGATGACTGTCATCTGCCCATTTTCCTGATGATACGTGCCGGGACCCCTTGTTTTGAAGCTGCTGAAGCGGCGCCTATATGGAAAGAATGGCCCGACACGGAGGATGGATCGAGGCCCATACCGGATATAAGAATGCGTATATGCTTGATGAACTGTGAGGTGGTAAGCGGTCGGCCTTTAAAAGGTAGCAGCGGCTCATCTGGACTTGCGTCCCTCAACATGGCCATTAACTCCTTCAGAACTTTGACCGGACACCAATCGTTATGAGACTGGAAATACCGCCGGGCCTACCTGTGAAGTCTTGGTGATTTTTAATGACAAGGAGAAATGGTCCTCTAGCCAAACTAACTGGCCAATAGAGAGCCCTTTATCCTTAGCCGAAACACAAGTGAATTCCCTTGGCCGTAGGAAACCATAAAAACTAAGATACGGTACATTGCCGCTTTTATGACAATGCTAAAGTATGGCCCAAAAGGGTTGCCGTCCAGGGCTTTAGACAGGGAACGGAACAGAACTCCAGAGACTGGCTGACTCCTCGGGGCACTCCCCGCACAATCTTTCTGAATACCCCTGAGCGTGGCTTTGATGATTGGGGATGCAAACACTGACCTGTGCCCAGGCTGCTCCAGCAGGGAGAAATGTTGTACCCCGGCTAGGTATAATGGGATAGAATTATAGGACAGCTTGAGGTCTCAATGACAATAAGCCAGGAAAGCCATAATATGCTTGTGGTTATCTGGAACGATACGACAGTCTGGGAGAGACCTTGCAAACTGCTTGAAGATGTTCCATCCGGTCTTATAGTTCCTTGCCGTGTTGGCTGAAAGGGACTTGCCGACTAATTCGTAGGCGGTCGAGACGTGGCCTTCTAGTCCAATACCAGATCTCGATATACTGGAAGGGTCAACCCGTGTGGTTCTGCTTCTGTCATGATCTGGAAAAAAGTAGCAAAATTGAATCGTAATAGGGCATCTGCTGCCAGACTTTTTAAGCCCTGGATGTGATGGCAGAAAAAATTGAAGTTGTAATGTAATGAAAGCAAAACCAATTTACGCACAAAAGGCATAATTTGCCGGGAGTCGGATCTGCCTTTCGCCAGAATGTCCACCACCGCCTGGTTATCGTGATGAAAGCAACCGATTGATTGGACCAGGATCTACCCCATACTTGGGCCGCTGCTACTATCGGGTAGATCTCCAGGAGTAGAGAGGACCTAAGGAGTTCCGATATTGCTGAAAACTCTGGCGGCCAGGGTCCGACGAACCACTGGTTCTGAAAAATGCCGTGAACCCCTGGAAAGCCGCTGCGTCCAAAAAAACTGTAGGTGAACCAGGCCCCCAAGTTGGAACGAACATTGATATACCATTCCCGGAGGAAAGAAAGGTATTCCACATAGCCAGATCTGCCAAAGCCTCGGCATCCAGAGTGATAGCGATTTCTAATTCGATTTTCAGTGTCTCGCTTTTATAAATAAGCATAGTATTAGCACCATAATTTTTGTAAGCATTGTTGTACTTTGATTTGCAGAGTGCTGCTGCATTGTCTCTTTTTTCCTCTAGGTCTTTGCCATGGCAGCGTGCACCTGTGCACTGGGAGGTGCTGACTAACCCCCTTTTTTTTGCAAATTTACAATGCTGGAGATGTGGCACTCCAGCGAGTCGTGCACTCCTGATTAGCCTGTCTGCCCCATAGGCTGATTTTAATTATTTTCAGTATAAAGTTGTAGCCTGCTCTCACTACATTCATTGGAAGCTGTCTAGCACCAGGAATGGTAAAGAGTGGGCTCAGCATGCATGTTGGTACCTGCATCCCTTGTAATGGAGGCCATTTTGGCACAAAAAATGAAAAAAGGCAGAGTGGATCCAACATGCATGTGGGTCCAACACTCCCTGAATTTTATGGCGGTCATTATGGCGCATAACAGGTAGTATTTAGTGTTAGTACCCGTCTAACAGAGATCGCCTTGACGTTCGGCAGACAGGCTTAGCTGGTTTTGTACAAAATGCATTGTCCAAGCATCTCGCTTTTATAAATAAGCATAGTATTAGCACCATAATTTTTGTAAGCATTGTTGTACTTTGTCTGATTTGCAGAGTGCTGCTGCATTGTCTCTTTTTTTCCTCTAGGTCTTTGCCATGGCAGCGTGCACCTGTGCACTGGGAGGTGCTGACTAACCCCCTTTTTTCTGTTAAGAGATCTGTCATTATCTAAAGAAAAGTCAGAACTGCTAACTTCTAGACTTCAGGAATGAAATTTGCTACAACGAGGCACCACAACTTCACACTTTCGTCATCGACACACCAAGTTAGCTGCATACTATGCAATGGAAAGCGATGTCTGTTTCTGTACTGATGTAAATAGTCTTATGATGGAGTTAGATGGTACATATGTACCTGCTGAATGGAGGCTATTCATAAACTCTAGCAAAACAAGTTTGAAAGCTGTCTTGTTGCACAATGGAAAATGAAAAACTATCTGTTCCATTGGCTCATGCGGTTGGAATGAAAGAGACCCATGCTTCTATGGAGTTCATTTTGAAAATGATCAAATACTCAGAACATAAATGGAAAATTTGTGCTGACCTGAAAGTGGTAGCACTGCTGCTTGGCCTACAGTTAGGGTACACAACTCATGTGTTTCTGACACCTATGGAACAGTCGTGATGACAACAATCATTACAAAATGAGACTGTGGCCTCTCAGAGTCGAGCACACAGTTGGTCAGTACAATGTACAACACAAATCACTGGTCGATCCACTTTAAGTTTATCTTCCACCACTTCACATTAAACTTGGTTTAATGAAAAATTTAGTAATTGCACTTGATCGTGATGGAAATGGTTTCCAGTATTTGAAGGAGAAGTTTAGCACACTGAAAACTGATGCTAAAATAAAGGCCAGAAATTTTATTGGCCCCGAAATCAACAAACTAATGCATGATGACACATTCAGAACAAAACTCAACCCTCTGGAACTTGCAGCTTGGGATGCATTTGTGCTAGTAGTGCAGAACTTCCTTGGGAACAGACGAGCTGCAAACTATGCTGAATTAGTAGACAATATGCTTACAGCATATGAAAACTTGGCTGCCGAATGTCATTGAAAGTGCATTTCTTACATTCCCATCTTGACTTTTTCCCAACCAATTTGGGACACGTAAGTGACGAACATGGAGAGCAGTTTCATAAAGATATTTCTACAATGGAGAACAGGTATCAAGGCTGCTGGAATCCCAATATGATGGGGGACTACTGCTAGTTTTTGCAGCGGGAAAATATGACAAACACAAAAGCCGATGCCTGAAGCACTTTTAACAGTACTGGGCATTGCTCAAGTAAGACTTTTAAACTGAAAAACAAGACTTTTTGCAATTTTGTTATTCCATTACATTTTCATACACTGTTTACTACGCAAACTTTGATGTTGATCAGGTAATTGTTGGAGTAAAACTCATTCTGTTCAAAATTATTCGATGCTTTCCAAGTGCTTAATTAATTTAGGCATACTTATGCATAGCAAAATTTTGTGACGTGTTACAACAATTCTGACTTCGGATTTGTAATCTGCACACTCAAATTAATATAGGACAAATGGTGTTTGCTCAGTAAAAGCCCAAAAGTTTTTTTTGTTGCATGGTGATATGGATGGATTCCAGATACTTACAAACTAAGGCCTCATGCACATGACCGTTCTGTTTTTTGCGGTCCGCAATCCGTGGATCCGCAAAAAACGGAAGCCGCCCATGTGCCTTCCGCAATTTGCGGAACGGAATGGGCGGCCGTCAATATAAATGCCTATTCTTGTCCGCAAAGCGCTGACAAGAATAGGACATGTTATTTTTTTTAGCGGGGCCGCGGAACGGAGCAACGGATGCGGCCCCATTGAAGTGAATGGGTCGCATCTGAGCCGCCAAAACGGGCGGCTCGGATGCGGACCCAAACAATGGTCGTGTGCATGAGGCCTTAGGCTCCTTTCACACCAGTGTTTTCAATCTCCACTATCCCTCATAGGATCTCAATAGTGGAGGAAAACGCTTCAGTTTTGTCCCCATTCATTGTCAATGGGGACAAAACTGAACGAAACGGAATACACCAGGTTGTGTCCCCATCACGGACAGAATAACGCTGCAAGCAGTGTTTTTCTCTCTGTGATGTCGTGCGAAAACACCATGTAAGTTAATGGGGACAGATTCGTTTTCTCTGACACAATAGAAAACTGATACATCCCCCATTGACTTGGGGTTTTAGAGACTTGGCTATTTTAGAGATAATACAACTGGATCCGTTCATAACGGTTGCAGACGGTTGTATTATCATGACAGATTCTTTTTTTGCTGATCCATGACGGATCCAGCAAAAACGCTGGTGTGAAAGTAGCCTAAGGGGGAGATTTATCAAACTGGTGTAAAGCAGAAGTGGCTTATTTGCCGTTCAGATTCCACCTTTCATTTTTCAGAGCTCCTTTGGAAAATAAAAGGTGGAATCTGATTGGTTGCTATGGGGAACTAAGTTCTCCTTTACACCAGTTTGATAAATCTCCCCCTAAGGTTATAATCAGCAAGACTGCAAGAAGACACAAACAGCTAATATGAGAAAAATACACAGTTTTAGATAATTAAATATGAAAAAATCAGTTACATATGGAGCCTGAGATTTGCCGCTTTAGATATTTTTATGCAGTGCAATAATATGTGTTTTTGAGATGGTTCATGTGTGAAACTCAAATGCTTACTTTACTATTAAAAGTGAGGAGGGTGACAAAAGACTTAAATTAAGGACATATATCATTATGAATGTCTACACATGACTCAGGCAGGTGTCCAGGCAACAATTTATATTCAATAGCTGACAATTTCACTCACTAACTATTGCTTTCAGTATACATCATAAAGATCACTATGTACCAGACAATTTCTCCTCCTGGGCTTAGTAATGACAATCAATCATGTTCTAAAGTTTTCTTGGAATTAATTTTTTGTAAATCTGTAAAATATATATTACACATTTTGCAGTGTTTAAAATAGCAGTTTAATTTAAAGAAATATACTAGAGATGAAATAATTAATTCGTTACAATCAAAATTCAACCTGAATTACTGAACAAATACTGATTTTGTAGAGTCAGAATTTCTTCAGATTTGGTTGGGTTGAATTTCTTGTTGAGAGAGAGAGAGATGGAGAGAGAAAGAGAGAGATTCCAAACATTTAAAGAACCTTTGATTTGGGTAGAATCAATTTGTATCAGAATCAAATGTCTTGGCTGATTTTTGGAGCGAAACAAATTTACTACTCTAAAATAGAGCCTAGTGGCAAGTGATTATCTCCAAAAGCATCTCCAAATGGGATTTTTCCCTTAGACTTTTGTGTCCAATATGGATTCAGAGAATGGGCCTAACGGAGAATCCTCTGGTACTCTGGTGGGCCAGTCCAACCCTGTTTAAGTTATTTATTAATATTGTTATGGGGTTGGAAATCTGATTCTCCAATAGTCTTCTCATGGGATTATAAGTCATATCATGCAAAACTTCTAACTGTAAGTAAATAAAAAAACAGTTACCTTCTTAAGTGGAAAAAATTGGCCAAGGCCTTTATTAGTCAAACTTAAATCTAAATGACTTTAAAATTCACCACATAAACTCACCAAACTTTATTCAGAATATCAACAAACTTGAATAAAACCATAATAAGAATGACCATAAAGTATCAATAACTTCAGATATATAAATAAATAAGCTCAGCCATAAGCTCTAGCTTTATCACAATTCACTTATCACTAAGCAATTTTAACCCACATGACTGCCAGCAGGCCCCAGCCCAACAAAAATTAGCTCAATCATAGCTTGAAAACCCAAATTTAAAATGTCCAAACCAATAGAAGAAAAATGCACAAAATCATCAAAATAAAGCCGGGCACGCCACCCTCCAGATCAATATGATGATAAGACATGCTCCAGACCAAAGGCGGAGACTGGATCCATATCAAACGAGGAACTATCTCTGAGAAAAAACTGGAATAAATGGATGGGAGGCTCAACACCTAGATGGATAGATAACGGTGGGTGCACTGCTCACTGGGTCACCTACCCAGTAAAACAGAGGGAATTAGTAAAAGGCAAAAAGCAGGCACAACCACCTTCTGGAGAATATAATAGCAATTGAATTAAAAAAAATACCATATCAGCAATTTCATTCAATAATAAAATATCAGCAATTTCATTCAATAATGAAATATCCAAAAATAAAAAAATAGCAGCAATATATTTAATGATAAAATGGGTGGAATATCCAGTTATCAAAACTAGCAGCAATTAGACCCAATGGTGAAATACGTGTATATACTCAATACTCAGTCCATATAGAGATGATATAGACACAGATGAAGATCACATAAAAAGACAATGTCTCTGAGTATAAGTAGGTCAAAGGCCCATATTTCTCGTCTTGAGTAAAAAGTCTCCTTATAGGAATATAGTGATGAAGATGTAAAGGAAGTCCCACTTTTGAATGTATAGGGTTGTGATAGAGGAGATCACCGCCAATTATCTTATAGACAACCCAGTGTGTGGAATCACATAATGTGGATAACTATAATTTGTTTAACGTTTTTTGGAACGTCTCAATGAGACTCTTACCGCTTGATGGCTGCTGGAGTGTCCGTTAGGTGTCTCGGCAGATACTGCCGACTCGCGTGTGTGATCGGGCACTATCCAGGAAGCGGAGAGGGAAAGCCATTCACCGGGATGCTGACTTCAGGTGGTCGGAGTGCTCCGCTGTGTAGCTTGGTGGGTGTGTCTCGTGACTCTGCAGGTCAGGTGTTCCTGATGGACAGATCAGGTGGTCAGGTCAGCTAGTTCACTGCTGTGATCAGGTGATCCACAGGTCCTGTACATCACAGGTCCTATACGTAGTTAAAAATGTGTTAAAATCTTCTTTTGTGCGCACAATTCTTCTATACTTTGGGTCCGAACCAGTAGTGTTAATGTAGAAGCCGCAGTTCGCTATTCACTAGACGCGTTTCAAGGCAACTTGCCTCTTCCTCAGTAGCTCCGGAACTGTGCTCCTCCAAACATTTTTATAGGGCTTCTTGATTGGACCTCAGACAAAACGTGGATTGGATTCCATGTATGTATATGGAGGTGATATTAGTAAGGATCCAATACAGATATAGTTAAAATATGATAAAAATATGATAAAATATAAAAAATATATAATAGTAGTGCAAGGAAAAACATAAATAGTATAAATAGTATTGGACTTCCATTAATACTAAGCCAGTTATAGATGATTCCCAAACTTATAGACATTGCGATTTGTATGCGTATTTTCAGCATTTTTTTCTAATATGTAGTATTTTCTCAATTTTTCTAGTTTGTTATATGTTTTTTTCACTTTTATCATTTTTTGCTCCTATTTCTTGTTGGTTCCACTGAATGTTCAATTTGTGAGCAGGATATTGCAATGTAGGTAGAATTTTTGGGACCTGGGAGCAAGGGGAGATCAGAGTGCTGGAAAAACAGCCGGACTCTGATGTCCCATCGGTCCCAGGTAGCCATTATAAAAAAACTAATACCTCTAGATCTGCGTTGAGACTAGAGTTGAGCGAACACCTGGATGTTCGGGTTCGAGAAGTTCGGCCGAACTTCCCGGAAATGTTCGGGTTCGGGATCTGAACTCGACCCGAACTTCGCCCCGAACCCCATTGAAGTCAATGGGGACCCGAACTTTTCGCCACTAAAAAGGCTGTAAAATAGCCCAGGAAAGGGCTAGAGGGCTGCAAAAGGCAGCAAAATGTAGGGAAATCCCCTGCAAACAAATGTGGATAGGGAAATGAATAAAAATAAAAATAAAATAAATTAAAATTAATCAATATCAATTGGAGAGAGGTCTCATGGCAGAGAATCAGGCTTCATGTCATAGCAGAGAATCAGGCTTCACGTCACACACCACTGGAACAGGCCATTGTCAGATATTTAGGCCCTGGCACCCAGACAGAGGAGAGAGGTCCCATAGCAGAGAATCAGGCTTCATGTCATAGCAGAGAATCAGGCGTCATGTCATAGCAGAGAATCAGGCTTCCTGTCATAGCAGAGAATCAGGCTTCACGTCAACCACCACTGGAACAGGCCATTGTCAGATATTTAGGACCCGGCACCCAGACAGAGGAGAGAGGTCCCATAGCAGAGAATCAGGCTTCATGGCATAGCAGAGAATCAGGCTTCACGTCACCCACCACTGGAACAGGCCATTGTCAGATATTTTTAGGCCCCGGCACCCAGACAGAGGAGAGAGGTCCCATAGCAGAGAATCAGGCTTCATGTCATAGCAGAGAATCATGCTTCATGTCACCCAACACTGGAACAGGCCACTGTCAGATATTTTTAGGCCCCGGCACCCAGACAGAGGAGAGAGGTCCCATAGCAGAGATTCAGGCTTCATGTCATAGCAGAGAATCAGGCTTCATGTCACCCAACACTGGAACAGGCCACTGTCAGATATTTTTAGGCCCCGGCACCCAGACAGAGGAGAGGTTCATTCAACTTTGGGTTGCCCCGCAATATAATGGTAAAATGAAAATAAAAAAAGGATTGAATGAGGAAGTGCCCTGGAGTACAATAATATATGGTTAAGGGGAGGTAGTTATAAATGTCTAATCTGCACAAGGGATGGACAGGTCCTGTGGTATCCATGCTTGGTTCATTTTTATGAACGTCAGCTTGTCCACATTGGCTGTAGACAGGCGGCTGCGTTTGTCTGTAATGACGCCCCCTGCCGTGCTGAATACACGTTCAGACAAAACGCTGGCCGCCGGGCAGGCCAGCACCTCCAAGGCATAAAAGGCTAGCTCTGGCCACGTGGACAATTTGGAGACCCAGAAGTTGAATGGGGCCGAACCATCAGTCAGTACGTGGAGGAGTGTGCACACGTACTGTTCCACCATGTTAGTGAAATGTTGCCTCCTGCTAACACGTTCCGTATCAGGTGGTGGTGCAGTTAGCTGTGGTGTGGTGACAAAACTTTTCCACATCTCTGCCATGCTAACCCTGCCCTCAGAGGAGCTGGCCTTGACACAGCTGCGTTGGCGACCTCTTGCTCCTCCTCTGCCTTCGCCTTGGGCATCCACTTGTTCCCCTGTGACATTTGGGAATGCTCTCAGTAGCGCGTCTACCAACGTGCTCTTGTACTCGCGCATCTTCCTATAACGCTCCAGTGCAAGAAGTAAGGTGGTCACATTGTCTTTGTACCGGGGATCCAGCAGGGTGGCAACCCAGTAGTCCGCACATGTTAAAATTGTGCCAGGCTGCCCAGAGGTAAGGACAAGCTGCCCTCTGTGGGAGGCGTATCGTCATCATCCTGCGTTTCCCCCCAGCCAAGCACCAGTGATGGGCCCGAGCTGCGTTGGGTGCCACCCCGCTGTGAACATGCTTCATCCTCATCCTCCTCCACCTCCTCCTCATCCTCGTCCTCCTCGTCCTCCAGTAGTGGGCCCTGGCTGGCCACATTTGTACCTGGCCTCTGCTGTTGCAAAAAACCTCCCTCTGAGTCACTTCTAAGAGACTGGCCTGAAAGTGCTAAAAATTACCCCTCTTCCTCCTCCTCCTCCTCCTCCTGGGGCACCTCCTCTTCCATCATCGCCCTAAGTGTTTTCTCAAGGAGACATAGAAGTGGTATTGTAACGCTGATAACGGCGTCATCGCCACTGGCCATGTTGGTGGAGTACTCGAAACAGCGCAACAGGGCACACAGGTCTCGCATGGAGGCCCAGTCATTGGTGGTGAAGTGGTGCTGTTCCGCAGTGCGACTGACCCGTGCGTGCTGCAGCTGAAACTCCACTATGGCCTGCTGCTGCTCGCACAGTCTGTCCAGCATGTGCAAGGTGGAGTTCCACCTGGTGGGCACGTCGCATATGAGGCGGTGAGCGGGAAGGCCGAAGTTACGCTGTAGCGCAGACAGGCGAGCAGCGGCAGAATGTGAACGCCGGAAGCACGCACAGACGGCCCGCACTTTATGCAGCAGCTCTGACATGTCGGGGTAGTTGTGAATGAACTTCTGCACCACCAAATTCAGCACATGCGCCAGGCAAGGGATGTACGTCAAACCGGCTAGTCCCAGAGCTGCAACGAGATTTCGCCAATTATCGCACACCACCAGGCCGGGCTTGAGGCTCACCGGCATCAACCACTCGTCGGTCTGTTGTTCTATACCCTGCCACAACTCCTGTGCGGTGTGGGGCCTGTCCCCCAAACATATGAGTAGTGGTGGCCCAGCCGCCACTACATTTACCCAGTGTGCAGTTAGGGAGATATAGCGTCCCTGGCCGTGCTTACTGGTCCACGTATCTGTGGTTAGGTGGACCTTGCCACAGATGGCGTTGCGCAGTGCACACTTGATTTTATCGGATACTTGGTTGTGCAGGGAAGGCACGGCTCTCTTGGAGAAGTAGTGGCGGCTGGGAACAACATAATGTGGGACAGCAAGCGACATGAGTTGTTTGAAGCTGTCTGTGTCCACCAGCCTGAATGACAGCATTTCATAGGCCAGTAGTTTAGAAGTGCTGGCATTCAGGGCCAGGGATCGAGGGTGGCTAGGTGGGAATTTATGCTTTCTCTCAAATGTTTGTGAGATGGAGAGCTGAACGCTGCCGTGTGACATGGTTGAGATGCTTGGTGACGGAGGTGGTAGGTGTTGGTGGTACATCCTCTGTTTGCTGGGCGGCAGGTGCTAACTTTCCTCCAGAGGCGGAGGAAGAGGCCGAGGCGGCAGCAGCAGAAGAGGTAGCAGGGGGATCCTGAGTGAGTTCCTTGTTTTTAAGGTGTTTACTCCACTGCAGTTCATGCTTTGCATGCAGGTGCCTGGTCATGCAGGTTGTGCTAAGGTTCAGAACGTTAATGCCTCGCTTCAGGCTCTGATGGCACAGCATGCAAACCACCCGGGTCTTGTCATCAGCACATTGTTTGAAGAACTGCCACGCCAGGGAACTCCTTGAAGCTGCCTTTGGGGTGCTCGGTCCCAGATGGCGGTGACCAGTAGCAGACGGACTCTCTTGGCGGCGGGTGTTCTGCTTTTGCCCACTGCTCCCTCTTTTGCTACGCTGTTGGCTCGGTCTCACCACTGCCTCTTCCTCCGAATTCTGAAAGTCAGTGGCACGAACTTCATTCCATGTGGGGTCTAGGACCTCATCGTCCCCTGCATCGTCTTCCACCCAGTCTTCCTCCCTGACCTCCTGTTCAGTCTGCACACTGCAAAAAGACGCAGCAGTTAGCACCTGTGTTTCGTCATCATCAGAGACGTGCTGAGGTGGTATTCCCATGTCCTCATCATCAGGAAACATAAGTGGTTGTGCGTCAGTGCATTCTATGTCTTCCACCGCTAGGGAAGGGCTAGGTGGATGCCCTTGGGAAACCCTGCCAGCAGAGTCTTCAAACAGCATAAGAGACTGCTGCATAACTTGAGGCTCAGACAGTTTCCCTGATATGCATGGGGGTGATGTGACAGACTGATGGGCTTGGTTTTCAGGCGCCATCTGTGCGCTTTCTGCAGAAGACTGGGTGGGAGATAATGTGAACGTGCTGGATCCACTGTCGGCCACCCAATTGACTAATGCATATACCTGCTCAGGCCTTACCATCCTTAGAACGGCATTAAGCCCCACCAAATATCGCAGTAAATTCTGGCGGCTACTGGGAACTGAGGTAGTTGGTTCACTAGGACGTGTGGCTGTGGCAGAACGGCCACGTCCTCTCCCAGCACCAGAGGGTCTACTAACACCACCACGACCATGTCCGCGTCCCCGTCCCTTACTAGATGTTTTCCTCATTGTTACCGTTCACCACAATAAGAAAAAAATTATTTGGCCCAATGTATTGAATTCAAATTCAGGCCTTTTTTTACAGGCACCTAACACTATCTGGCTATCTATTTAGGTACCGTATTACACTAATACAGGCACAGCAGTAACGACAGATTTAGCTGAATATAAATTGTAGGCCTAGTATTTAGGCCCTGGATGACAGGTATCCCTTTTACGGACAGAATTAGACTTGGAAATGCACAGTAGCGTGTGAAGTTATTAAGGATGACCCTATCCGCACCTTCAATCTAATATACCCTTTTATGGATAGATTTAAACTTGGCCTGATACAGCAGAAACCACTGATTTAGGGAATTGCTAATTTGGGAATTGTATTTCAACCCAGAACAAAAACTGTGCTTTGGCGGACACTAAATAAATTGACCAGCCACAGCAGTAACAACAGATTTAGCTAAATATAAATTGTAGGCCTATTATTTAGGCGCTGGATGACAGGTATACGTTTACGGACAGAATTAGACTTGGAAATGCACGGTAGCGTGTGAAGTTATTGAGGATGACCCTATCAGTACCTTCAATCTAATATACCCTTTTATGGATAGATTTAAACTTGGCCTGATATAGCAGAAACCACTGATTTAGGGAATTGTTAAGTTGGGAATTGTATTCAACCCAGAACAAAAACTGTGCTTCGGCAGACAGCAGACAGTATTGCAATTGGCTAGCCACAGCTGAAACACCAGATTTAGGGTACTGCTATTTTGGCAATTGTATTTTACCCCTCAATAAAATAGCAAGCACAGCCAAGCCCCTGATGTAGGATATAGCACGAAAAAAACCACACTATTGATGGTTAAAAATTGACTTGGTGGCAGCTTGTGCTGGCGCACCACAAAACACAAAATGGCCGCCGATCACCCCAGAAAAAAGTGACTGAAAAACGCTCTGGGCAGCCCTAAAACAGTGAGCAATTTAATAGCAGAGGTTGTATGATACACAGCTGTATATCGATCACTTCAGTAAATAAATCACTGCCTAATCTCGCCCTAACAGCAGCAGCTGCATCCTATCCCTACACTGATCAGAGCAGAGTGACGTGCGGCGATACGTGACTCCAGCTTAAATAGAGGCTGGGTCACATGCTGCACTGGCCAATCACAGCCATGCCAATAGTAGGCATGGCTGTGATGGCCTCTTGGGGCAAGTAGTATGACGCTTGTTGATTTTCTGCTTTGCAGCCTTTCAAAAAGCTCCAAGAAAGCGCCGAACACCGAACCCGGACTTTTAACGAAAATGTTCGGGTTCGGGTCCGTGTCACGGACACCCCAAAATTCGGTACGAACCCGAACTATACAGTTCGGGTTCGCTCATCCCTAGTTGAGACCCTTTGGAACCAACGTACCAAATTCAAAAATCCTTCTAGATTCTGTACATACGCATAATATGATTTCCTCCTCTCCAATCTGGTTGTACTCTTTCTAAAGCTACATATCGTAATGTACTCGGGTCTTGATCATGATGTATCTTAAAATGTCTCGATGCAATGTGTTTTTCATAGCCCTTACGTATGTTAGCAATACGCTCTGAAATTCTTTTCTTTAGTGTTCTCTTCGTACTCCCTATATATTGTTTGTCACATGTACACTGAAGTAAATAAATCACATCAGTGGTGTTACATGTGAGGAACTCATTGATTTCCCATTTGTAGTTGTTACTCGTCGATACGACCTGTTCTATTTTTTTATAGTTGTTTGTGGTATGTATTGCTAGCATACTTAAGGGCTATGAAAAACACACTGTATCGAGACATTTTAAGATACATCATGATCAAGACCCGAGTACAGATGTAGCAACGTTAGCGATCCCTTTTTTTGCATAACGAAAGCAACGAATCGCGATCCTAACCTGCAATTCATAACAAAGCCAGTAGATGGCAGCATTAACCAATCCTAATTAAAACCACAGTAACTGTTTTAACTAAATTATATCTACCTCTTTTTAACACATTAAGTTATATCTTAATGGATTTTTTAAGCTTAATTTTTAAATAGTTATATATTATTTTTTATTATTATATACTTTTAAATAGTTTTAATTATTTAAAAACATTATTTATAACACACAACACAGAACAAATAAACACACAAGCTATATTCCAAAAGCCGGGTATAATGCAAGCCAGCACCTATTCATAAAACAGGTAACCGGGATACCTTACAATGGTAGCCTGGTGCACTATGAGACATTTAAAACCATCTCTCATCTAACAGAGACAGTAAGTCTCAAAGTTGCCTGAGAGCTCTTGGATAGCTTGGGGGACCCATGCACCTAAATCTTTATCATTAGGGTGACAAAATTATAATTTTTTATATATATATTTATTTTTTATTGCTAGCTAATTCTTCTCTAACTGCTTAGGAAGGCTGCATAAAAATTTACGGCTTTCTAATTGTTCTAATATATATTTAATAACCCTTCTATACTGTTTTGTTATGTAAACTAATTTGCATAAATATGAAAGACATAGCACATGTGAAAGACATAGTCTTATTGCCCTATATTATGCAGATTAGCCTACTTTCCATCATGAACAGCGCCATCTATTGGATACATAGTCTTATGTCCTGTAGAGATGGGAAGTTCGGATCTTTCACATGAATCGATTCATTTGAATCCGTTCATTCAAATGAACTGATTAATGAATCAAATCTTCGGTTCATTCGCTGAGCTGACAAGAAGCAAGTGAACCGAAGCTTAGGTTGCGCAATGTGCATGCCCGGATGCTTGGATTCACTTGCTGACTCGCTAAGTCGGCTCTTGGTCTGAGTCAGAAAGTTTATTCTTTAAAACCCTGTGTGTAATTATCTACCCCACTGTAGGAAAAAAGTCAAGCATCCAGGGGGTGTGAATTTAACACTGGGGTAAATAATATAATTAAGAGGGTTAAATGTGTAAATATATTTTAAAAAAATACATCTCTCTCAATAGTTATATAGCTACTGAAAGAGACGGAAGAAGGGATGCCTTTAACATATATATCTCCTTGAGAAGCCAATTTGACCCTAAAGGGTTAATTCAACCTGTAATCTAAACTCTGTCCTGTCACTTCTCTTATCTCTCTGCTGACTGCCGTCTGTCCCTTAACCTTATCACTGCTGCAGCCTGGTCATCAGCCTCAGTTTAAACTGTTCAAGTGACTCACGGTTCTTTTAACTCAAAGAATCGAATGAGTCTCTAACTAAGTCGGATCTTTAGATTCTTTTAACCTGTAGACTCATTCGATTCTTAGACTCCCTCCTGTACAGTGTGTGACTCAGAGCTGCTTGCCTGAGCTCTGATTGGTTGCAGGCCGGGGTGGGCGGAGAGGGGAGGGGCTGGCTTCCACTCTAGGATCAGATTACACTCCTCCCTCCCTGCTGCCAGTGTCTCTCTGCTCTGCTATCTGACTGAGCGGCTTCACACGGATCAGCTCAGTCAGAGGAATCGACTCGTTCATGAAACGGACATCACTAATGTCCTACAGTCTGCAGACTATTATCATTTCCTCATGAACAGCGCCATCTATTGGATACATAGTCTTATGTCCTACAGTCTGCAGACTATTATCATTTTCCTCATGAACAGCGCCATCTATTGGATACATAGTCTTATGTCCTACAGTCTGCAGATTATTATCATTTTCCTCATGAACAGCGCCATCTATTGGATACATAGTCTTATGTCCTACAGTCTGCAGACTATTATCATTTTCCTCATGAACAGCGCCATCTATTGGATTCATAGTCTTATGCCTTACATCAAGCAGATTAGCATAAAGTTACTCTCATGCACAGCACTGTCTATTGGATTCACAGTATTATGCCTTACATTCTGCAGACTAGCATCATTTTCCTTATACACAGTGCCATTTATTGGATTAAGGTTTCTTTCACACTTGCAGCAGTGTGATCTGGCAGTTCCGACAACGGAACTGCCTGCCGGATCCGCCGATCTAGGTGACAACTGAAGGCATTTGTGGACGGATCCGGATGCGTTTCACAAATGCATTGCAAGAACGGTCCGTTTCTCTACTTGTCATGAACAGCGCCATCTATTCGATTCACAGTCTTATAACCTACATTTGGCAGACTAGCTTCATTTTCCTTATACACTGTTAAAGGTGGCGGGTACAGTGTAAGTCACTGTTAGAAGGGCAATCACTGTGTATTTTACTGTTAAGGGGGCATGCTGCTGCAGAGGTCACTGTTAAAGGGGTTGTCCGGGTTCAGCTAGTTTCCGCCAGGCAGTGTGTTATTATAAACAAAAGTGCCCTTTCCCTGCGCGTTGTAGCGCAGGGCAAAGGAGAGAGCATCGCAGCATAAACTGCTCTGATGCACCTGTCAGGGGGCTGCCAGGGTGGAAATGGAGGTATGTAGCTTTAGAAAGAGTACAGTACATTCAGTGGAACCAACAAGAAATAGGATCAAAAAATGATAAAAGTGAAAAAAACATATAACCCACTAGAAAAATTTAGAAAATACTACATATTAGAAAAAAATTCAGAAAAAACGCTTACAAATCGCAATTACTATAAGTTTGGGAATCATCTATAACTAGCTTAGTATTAATGGAAGTCCAATACTATTTATACTATTTGTTTTTCCTTGCACTACTATTATATATATTTTATATTTTATAATATTTTTATCATATTTTAACTATATCTGTATTGGATCCTCACTTATATCACCTCTATATACATACATGGAATCCAATCCACGTTTTGTCTGAGGTCCAATCAAGAAGCCCTATAAAAATGTTTGGAGGAGCACAGTTCCAGAGCTACTGAGGAAGAGGCAAGTCGCCTCGAAACGCATCTAGCGAATAGCGAACTGCGGCTTCTACATTTTCACTACCGGTCCGGACCCAAAGTATAGAAGAATTGTGTGCACAAAAGAAGTTTTCAACACATCTTTTACCTACGTATAAGACCTGTGATGTACAGGACCTGTGGATCACCTGATCACAGCAGTGAACTAGCTGACCTGACCACCTGATCTGTCCATCAGGAACACCTGACCTGCAGAGTCACGAGACACACCCACCAAGCTACACAGCGGAGCAATCCGACCACGTGAAGTCAGCGTCCCGGTGAATGGCTTTCACTCTCCGCTTCCTGGATTGTGCCCGATCGCACACGTGAGTAGGCAGTATCTGCCGAGCCACCTAACGGACACTCCAGCAGCCATCAAGCGGTAAGAGTCTCATTGAGACATTCCAAAAAACGTTGAACAAATTATAATTATCCACATTATGTGATTCCACACACTGGGTTGTCTATTAGATAATTGGCAGTGATCTCCTCTATCACAACCCTATACATTCAAAAGTGGGACTTCCTTTACATCTTCATCACTATATTCCTATAAGGAGACTTTTTACTCAAGATGAGAAATATGGGCCTTTGACCTACTTATACTCAGACATTGTCTTTTTATGTGATCTTCATCTGTGTCTATATCATCTCTATATGGACTGAGTATTGAGTATATACACGTATTTCACCATTGGATCTAATTGCTGCTAGTTTTGATAACTGGATATTCCACCCATTTTATCATTAAATATATTGCTGCTATTTTTAGATTTTTGGATATTTTATTAGTGAATGAAATTGCTGATATTTTATTATTGAATGAAATTGCTGATATGATATTTTATTTAAATTAAATTGCTGTTATATTCTGCAGAAGGTGGTTGTGCCTGCCTTTTGCCTTTTACTATCTCCGAGAAAACCAACCGGGTGTTCGGAAAAATGTGACACACTGAAACTATTGTAGGCTAGCTTTAATTCTAAAAACAAAATCCATAGTACCTGATTTACCCAGATTATTACCTCCCAAATGAATGATGATGACATCTGGGTAAGGGAAAATTGCAGACATCACCAACACCTGATCAAAAAATCCATTCCAAATCAAACCCCTTACACAATGCCAGCAGACATGGATTATATCAGGTGAGAAGGAGAGGTTCGCACCATAGCATTGCTCACCGGCTCTTCTCTCGGTCCAGTGCACGAAGGAATATCCAATTATCCATACCACTTTACCTGAAACTTTTTAAACAATGAAAGAGTTAAGCAATGAAAAATGGACGGACATACAAAGAGTAACAATTGGAGGACCAACGACCCAGAGCCTGAAAAGCGGATTCATCAAAACCTAAAGGAAACAATTCAGTAGCTGTCCCAATTCTAAACAAATGGTAGGAAAAATGACCATCTATTAGCCCCAAAGCCACAATACCTTAGGAAAAAACAAGCGGAATTGAAACTGTCAATGGGGAACCATCTAAATGCACCAGAAAAAGGGGAAACCCAATGGCCGAACCAACAAATACACATGGCAAAACTCAACAGGGCAAACTGAATCAGGAACCAAGAAGAACCCAAACCCCTTTTCCAACTTTAACAGTTTTAGATCTAGCAATAAACAAACAAACAGAATCAAGAAACAAACAAACATGATGAAACAATAAACTTGAACTATCAAACCTCGAAGGAGGAAGCAACTCGCCTAACCTTAACCCCTTCCTGCCCAGCACCATACTAGTACAGTGCAGTGGGACATGACTTGCCGCCCAGCGCAGTACTATTACGGCACACTGATCGGGCGGGTGCAGGAGACATAAAAAAAATAGACATATTAGGTATCGCCACGTCCATAACAACCTTCTCTATAAAAATATCACATGACCTAACCCCTCAGGTGAACACCGTAATAAAAGATAAAATAAAATAAAAACAGTGTCAAAAAGGCAATTTTTTGTTACCTTACATCACAAAAAGTGTAATAGCAAGCGATCAAAAAGTCATACGCACCCCAAAATAGTGCCAATCAAACCATCATCTCATCCCGCAAAAAATGAGCCCCTACGAAGACAATTGCCCAAAAAATAAAAAAAATATGGCTCTCAGACTATGGAGACACTGAAACATAATTTTTTTTGTTTCAAAAATTATATTGTGTAAAACTTAAATAAAAAAATTTATAACCCCTCAGATGAACACCGTAAAAAAGATTAAATAAAAACGATGCAAAAAAAGCTATTTTTTGTCACGTTACATCACAAAAAGTGTAATAGCAAGCGATCAAAAAGTCATGTGCACCCTACAATAGTACCAATCAAACTGTCATCTCATCCAAAAAAATGAGCCCCAAAAAAAAAGGCAGAGCAGCCTGGGCTCCAACACAGTGAACGCCGCCCCTGGGCACTTGCGAGTTCTCATTTGCATATCAATCAAAGTTCGTTTTTCCAGCTTCTGCAAGTCTAAAGAAAATAACAAAAGGTACCATTACATTCACGTATAGGTGTGCTATAGGACAATGTAAGCACTGTATATGGCCATATAGAGGCGACAGACTCCCTTTAAAAAAAATAAAAATAAAGTCGACAGGACTATCTTTTCCGTTCTGGATAATGGAAACCTGATGGATCTGTTATGCTTCCCAATAGACCTCTATTATTATGGATCAAAATAGAATGCCTCTAAAGGTTTCCATGTTGAATTCCATCTTACGAATTCTGTTATTTCTCGTTATAACCATGTTATAATGGAAAACAATAATGGAATTTGTAATGCTATAAACTAAGATATATGATTCAATACCAGTAAGATGGAAGTCTTTATTATTTCGGGGGCAGCGTGCCAACCAATACCATCCATTCTGCACCCCTTAGGGGGGCCATTCCTACTGATTAGTGATGGATGATTCGATTCGTGTCCATTGACTTAATAGCAGGTGAACCTGGAAAACCTTCAGGTCATATTTGCAGCCACCAAATACAAACTATGAGTGCGCAAATAGTCCCACAACATCGACAGTGACATACCAGAGGGGGATCATTGGCAAAAATTCCCCAAAAAAATATGTATTTTAATCAGGGGCCATTGTTATGTGTCTTAAAGGGAAACTCTAAAAAATGTGCCCTGCTGGAGCCTAGAAAAACTTTATTTCGTTTCGGTTTGATGTATACAAATGTGCAGCTATCTCCGTTCATTTTTTTTTTAATGCAAAAATCACATAGTTAAATTTCGTATAATGCGCATGCGCAAAAAGGGCGTGGACTAGTCTAGCATCTGGTTTGAACAACCCAAAGTTTGATGCGATTGGAAAAGATGGTTGTAAGCAAATTTTTACGACAGTGAGGAAGAACTCCTGATTACTGTAAGTAATTTCACATTACACCAGTGTATTTGATTACATTTTACATGCATGTCGGACCAATCGCTTTATATGCAGATAGAGTGTTATAAAATATTTGCGATTGCGAAAATAGCCACTTATGATGCAAATATCTTTTTCGCCATACCTACAACTTCACTTTTTATCAGTTCTAAGTGGTTATTACTGATTGGTGCACTAAGTATTGTTGTAACATCACAGCGCTATGTCTGTGTCACGGATGGTGTACAGGAAACAAGACAATACCATATAAACAATGTCTCTCTGGATCCACAACTAAGGAACAAAGGGAGACCCCTGCAATAGAGCTGCCACTCTCCCTCACTGCTCAGCCTATGCGAACACCCCAAAGGTGGATGGCCGCATATCCACGTTCCTCGGCTATCTATTACCTGAAGACCCTACAATAGTAAAGGGACACGACCACCGGCTCCCTACACTGACACGGAGGGAGTCAGGGTCACCTGGATCCAGAAAAGACAAAAACATAAATACATAAACAGCACTTATCTGCAGACAACTGAGGACTGAGGACTGAGGACTGGGAACTGGGAACTGGGAACAGCATGCACACACACTCCAGGAAGTTGTATCAGCCGCACACTACTGCATTATGGGGAGGAACTTAAAGGGTAGCGATCAGTCTGACTGCATGACAGCTGAGATAGACTAACGAGATGAGAAACTAAACCAAAACAAAGAAATTCAAGGAGGAGGATCTGAGAAGCTCCTGTGAGCGCTTCTCAGCTGTCTGGCTGTGACAGTACCCCTCCCTCTAGGAGTGGACTCCGGACACTCAGGGCCCACCTTCTCAGGATGGGACCTATGGAAAGCCCTGATGAGACGAGAGGCCTTAATGTCTGTCACTGGGACCCACATCCTCTCCTCAGGACCATAACCCTCCCAATGAACGAGGTACTGGAGGGAACCGCGGACAAGACGAGAATCCACAATCCTAGAGACCTGAAATTCAAGATTTCCATCAACCATAATCGGAGGAGGAGGCAAAGGCGAGGGTACAATAGGTTGAACATAAGGTTTCAATAAGGACTTATGAAAAACATTATGGATCTTCCAAGTCTGAGGAAGATCAAGACGGTAGGCAACAGGATTGATGACAGACAGGATCTTGTAAGGCCCAATAAACCTAGGACCCAACTTCCAGGAGGGAACCTTCAATTTGATATTCTTGGTAGACAACCACACCAGATCACCAACATTCAGGTCCGGACCAGGCACACGTCTCTTATCCGCCACACGCTTATATCTCTCACTCATGCTCTTTAGATTATCCTGAATCTTTTGCCAAATAGATGACAAAGACGAGGAGAATCTGTCCTCATCAGGCAAACCAGAAGAGCCCTCTCCTGAGAAAGTCCCAAACTGCGGATGGAACCCATATGCACCAAAAAATGGTGACTTATCAGAGGACTCCTGACGACGGTTATTTAAAGCAAACTCAGCAAGGGACAAAAAAGAACACCAATCCTCCTTATTCTCCGCCACAAAACAGCGCAGATATGTCTCCAGATTCTGATTGACGCGCTCTGTCTGGCCATTCGACTGCGGATGGAAAGCAGAAGAGAATGACAACCGAACCCCCAAGCGAGAACAGAAAGCCTTCCAGAATCTGGAAACAAACTGCGTGCCCCTATCAGAGACTATGTCTGAAAGAATCCCTTGCAATTTGACAATGTGGTCAATAAATACTTGCGCCAGCGTCTTAGCCTTGGGCAAACCAGGGAAAGGGATAAAATGCACCATTTTGCTAAAACGGTCCACCACCACCAGAATCACAGACTTCCCCGAGGGACGAGGCAAGTCCGTTATGAAGTCCATGGACAGATGTGTCCAAGGACAGAAAGGAATGGGCAAAGGAAGGAGAGGACCTGATGGCCGTGAATGAGGGACCTTGGCACGAGCGCAAGTCTCGCAAGCTGCCACAAAACCCTCAACCGACTTACGAAGCGCAGGCCACCAGAATCTCCGAGCGATGAGATCCAGTGTGGCTCTTGCCCCCGGGTGCCCAGCAAGGACCGTGTCGTGGTGTTCTTTAAAAATCTTGTGTCTCAAAGCGAGAGGCACAAACAACCTCCCAGGAGGACAAAGATCAGGAGCTTCTGACTGGGCTGCCTGCACCTCTGCCTCCAATTCAGGAAAAAGAGCAGAGACCACCACACCTTCAGCCAAAATGGGACCCGGGTCTTCAAAATTCCCACCTCCTGGAAAACAACGTGACAGGGCATCTGCCTTCACATTCTTAACCCCAGGGCGAAACGTAACAACAAAATTAAACCTTGAAAAGAACAAAGACCATCTGGCCTGTCTCGGGTTCAGACGCTTAGCTGACTCCAAATAGGCCAGATTTTTATGGTCAGTAAACACGGTAATAGGGTGTCTGGCTCCCTCTAGCCAATGGCGCCATTCCTCAAAAGCCAACTTGATGGCCAACAATTCCCTATCTCCCACATCATAATTTCTCTCTGCGGAGGAGAGTTTCTTTGAGAAAAAGGCACACGGTTGCCATTTGGCAGGAGAGGAACCCTGAGACAAGACCGCACCCACCCCTACCTCAGAAGCATCAACCTCAACTATGAAGGGTAACGAAATATCAGGTTGTACTAGGATGGGAGCGGAAGCAAAACTCTCCTTGATATTAGAAAAGGCCTTACGCGCCTCTACCGACCAGGAAGAAAAATCTACCCCCTTTCTGGTCATATCAGTGAGTGGTTTAACAACAGAGGAATAATTCAAAATAAATTTCCTGTAATAATTGGCAAAGCCCAAAAAACGCATCAGCGCCTTCTGGTTCTCAGGAAGCTCCCACTCAAGCACAGCGCGGACCTTCTCGGGGTCCATGCGAAAACCAGAAGCGGAGACAAGAAACCCCAGAAATTGGATTTCTGGAACCGCAAACACACATTTTTCCAGTTTCGCATATAATTTATTCTCCCGCAGAATGAGCAAGACCTGACGTAAGTGTTCCTTATGAGTCTTGAAATCAGGAGAAAAAATCAAAATGTCATCCAAATACACTAATACAAATTTTCCCATTAAATGATAAAAAATGCTGTTGACGAAATGCTGAAAAACGGCTGGGGCATTCATCAAACCAAAAGGCATAACCAAATTCTCAAAATGGCCCTCAGGGGTATTGAAAGCCGTCTTCCATTCGTCTCCTTCTCTGACCCTAACCAGGTTGTATGCCCCTCTTAGGTCTAATTTGGAAAAGACTTTAGCCCCAACAACCTGGTTAAACAGGTCCGGGATCAGAGGAAGCGGATAAGGATCACGAATAGTGATACTGTTCAGCTCCCTGAAATCCAGACAAGGTCTTAAAGAACCATCTTTTTTCTTAACAAAGAAAAAACCAGCGGCAGCAGGTGACTTCGATGGTCGTATGTGTCCTTTTCTCAAACTCTCAGAGATATAAGCCCGCATAGCGACCCTCTCAGGTTGGGAGAGATTGTATAAACGAGATTTAGGCAGCTTGGCGCCTGGGATGAGATTAATAGGGCAATCATACTCCCTGTGCGGAGGCAAAACCTGAACTCCACTCTCAGAGAAGACATCCAAAAATTCAGAGAGGAAAGGTGGTACAGTCTTAGTAGAAACCTCAGAAACAGATGTTATGAGGCAATTCTCTCTGCAAAAGTTACTCCAACCATTTATTTGCCTCGCTTGCCAATTAATGGTGGGGTTATGTTTAGTGAGCCAGGGTAGCCCCATCACTAGAGGAGTAGGCAAACCGCTAAGGACGAAACATGACACATCCTCAACATGAGCATCACTCACAATTAAACGGATATTGTGAACTATGCCCTTTAATGATTTCTGAGAAAGTGGAGCTGAATCAATAGCAAAAACAGGAATATCCCTTCCCAAAGTGCATACCTGGAAACCATGAGTTATTGCAAATTGATTATCAATGAGGTTGACAGCTGCTCCACTATCCACAAAAATCTCACAAAAAATGCTCTTGCTCTCTAGCGCCACCCTAGCAGGCAGGACAAAACGGGAACTACAAGCAAACGGAAAACCTTCAATTTCCGCCTCAACCCTGCCAATAGTAACAGACGGAACATTTTTAAAAGATTTTTTCCTTTTTGTCTCTTTATTACTCCCAGAAAACTGCCTGAATCTCCTTGAGGGACAAACATTTGCCAAATGATTTATACCTCCACAACAAAAACAAACCCTCCCATGCGGGCTGAATCTTCTATTGTCAGAGGCAATCAACCCCAGCTGCATGGGCTCCTGCTCAGAAGGGGCTGACACTGTTCCGAGACTGAGTAGGACAGGAAGGAGAGATCTCTCGTCTCTCTCTAAGACGCCTGTCAATACGAACGGCCTGAGACATAGCAGAGTCCAAGGAGATAGGCCTCTCATGAAAGGAAAATGCATCTTTCAATCCCTCTGAAAGACCATGGCAAAATTGACTTCGGAGTGCAGCATCATTCCAACCAGTATCAGCTGCCCATCTCCGAAATTCGGAGCAGTATATCTCTGCGGATTGTTTACCCTGGCATAACAGACTTATCATATATCCAGAGCAATACGATCCGGATCATCATATATCTGACCCAGGGCTAAAAAGAATTCATCCACTGAGCGGAGGGGCCGTGCCCCCTTCGGTAGCGAAAAGGCCCAAGACTGAGCGTTACCCCTGAGCAGCGATACAATGATCCCCACCCTCCGTTCTTCATCACCAGAAGAATGGGGAAGAAGGCGAAAATGGAGTTTGCAAGCCTCTTTAAAACGCACAAAATTCTCACTACCCCCAGAGAACGTATCCGGGAGCGAGATCTTGGGCTCAGCACAAACTCCATGAACGCAAGCTGAACCGGTCACTTGAAACTGAGAAAAAATCCTACGGAGATCAGCTACCTCCAATGAAAGACCCTGGAGGCGTTCAGCCAAAAGTGAAACCGGATCCATGCTTGAGACGATTTTGGCGGCTGATAATGTCACGGATGGTGTACAGGAAACAAGACAATACCATATAAACAATGTCTCTCTGGATCCACAACTAAGGAACAAAGGGAGACCCTTGCAATAGAGCTGCCGCTCTCCCTCACTGCTCAGCCTATGCGAACACCCCAAAGGTGGATGGCCGCATATCCACGTTCCTCAGCTATCTATTACCTGAAGACCCTACAATAGTGAAGGGACACGACCACCGGCTCCCTACACTGACACGGAGGGAGTCAGGGTCACCTGGATCCAGAAAAGACAAAAACATAA
Organism: Bufo bufo; assembly: GCF_905171765.1. Lineage (NCBI taxonomy): Eukaryota > Metazoa > Chordata > Amphibia > Anura > Bufonidae > Bufo > Bufo bufo. The sequence continues at coordinate 483,157,298 of NC_053389.1, forward strand.
ATACATAAACAGCACTTATCTGCAGACGACTAACGACTGAGGACTGAGGACTGGGAACTGAGAACTGGGAACTGGGAACTTGGAACTGGGAACTGGGAACAGCATGCACACACACTCCAGGAAGTTGTATCAGCCGCACACTACTGCATTATGGGGAGGAACTTAAAGGGTAGCGATCAGTCTGACTGCATGACAGCTGAGATAGACTAACGAGATGAGAAACTAAACCAAAACAAAGAAATTCAAGGAGGAGGATCTGAGAAGCTCCTGTGAGCGCTTCTCAGCTGTCTGGCTGTGACAGTCTGTGGCATGTACGTATGGACAGCATTGAAATATCTCTTACATGCACATTGCACATTAATTTTCCTGACGCACACTATATACCCCCCCCACCCCTGATATATGGCAGGACTCAATCAGTTGTTAGTTGAAGCTGGTATATCACCCTCAAGCAGTAATTTTGTGGACGCAGGTATATGGAAAACCTCTATCACTATTTTGTGGAAGCTGATATATGGCAGGCCTCAATCAGTTGTTAGTTGAAGCAGGTATATCAAAACCCGCAATCTGTATTTTGTTGATGCAGGTATATGGAAAACCTCTATCACTATTTTGTGGAAGCTGATATATGGCAGGACTAAATCAGTAGTTAGTTGAAGCTGGTATATCACCCTCAAGCAGTAATTTTGTGGACGTAGGTATATGGAACACCTCTATCACTATTTTGTGGAAGCTGATATATCACAGGCCTCAATCAGTTGTTAGTTGAAGCAGGTATATCGAAACCCGCAATCTGTATTTTGTGGATGCAGGTATATGAAAAACCTCTATCACTATTTTGTGGAAGCTGATATATGGCAGGACTAAATCAGTAGTTAGTTGAAGCTGGTATATCACCCTCAAGCAGTAATTTTGTGGACACAGGTATATGGAAAACCTCTACCAGTATTTTGTGGAAGCTGATAGATCGCAGCCCTCAAACAGTATTTTCTGGAGGCATACAAATGTACTATAATATACTTTCTATGTTAGAAAGTATATTATAAGTATATCACACCCCTCTGTGTATCACACCTATCGATATCACAATATTACCAGTCCTTAAAAAGACTTTTGTGGCCCTATTAGCTAGCGTTTGGTGTCCCTAAGTTCCTAACAGCCTGTCCCCGCTCCAAAATGCAACCTCTCCCTACACTGGCAAAACACATAATGGAAAATGGCTGCCAGATTGGGTTCTGTTATAGGGTTGGGGGTGTGTCCATGAGCTGAAACATCTCAATTGACTGTCCTTTCCCACCTGATGGATGTGTCATGGGTCAAAGTTCGGTGCAATGCAAAAGAATATAGCGGATGCGAATATCGCCATATGTTCGCATGTTCAGCAAATCGCGAACGCGCAAAGTTCGCCTTGAAATGACGGTAGGGCGAACCACATGGCCATCTCTATTACTGATGACCATCCCCCTCTTTTGCTGGCTTTACTTCTTCCAAATCATCCTTCAAAGTCTCCATGTCCTAGAAAAGTCAGACAGATGCAGGGAGAGGAGGAGTTGGATGTTCCTGATGATATATTCTCATCGATATTAGATGATGTGGAAAAAGAGGAACAGCAGATGGCAGAAGTAAGGCTCCCACCTGTAGGGCAAAACGCTGGGGTTGGAGAAGTGGGTATGCCAGAGCTGATGAATATTCTATGTTTAATATCAAATAACCTGCAGGAGATTGCAGGCCAGAACAGCAATAATTTGGATATTGAGCCCCCACCTAACCAGCAAAACCCCATGCTAGCAACAGCTCCTGTTTAGAGGTGCTGTGCGGCCATTAACAATAAAGAAGGACTATACAGTGTGGTCTTCATTATTAAATGAAAGGCAGCTGTGGGGTAATCACCGCAGCATGGCCGCAACCCGCTTGCAGCACGGCCACTCCGTGTGGCCATAACCTAAGGCAGAGTGGCCTGGGTATACCTGATTCATAGAGATTCATGATGAATTAATTCTTAACAAATCAAATTTCTTGGCTAATTACAATGAATTTGCCAAATAGATTTTTTTTTAATTCTTCTCTAGTGGTTGGGACTGTGTCTTATTTCGCCTTAGTAACAGCGAGATGAGACAACCCCTTTAAATAGGTTAATGGAAGCCAACTTAGAGGTGGAGATTTTCTTGGTCTGACTAGCAGACACTGTAGGGCTGGGTAACTTATATTGGTTCAAGGTTATTTGAGTTCCTAAATATCTGCATTCTAACAAGGAAAAACAGATCAAGAATCCTCGTCACAGAAAGTTATGTCATTGTCAGACAGGTTCAGAAGGTGCACATTCCCATGTATAACAATTGGAAATTTAAATTATTTCTTCATGAAAGTAAGTAGGCTGGAATGGAAGAATGTATTACCCTATTAACAAGCACATTCACAATTCAGAAGGATCCTTATTAAAGTTAGGATTAAACACCAGTAAATCCAATTTCCTATTAAACAAATTCTGCTTCAGGAGATATAGCACAATTAAAGTTGCTCAATAATTTACAGGATGGAACATAATGATCATAAATAAAGTCCTGAGAACTTCTCACTGGAGCATAGCTTTTGTCCAAGTGGAAATATTGTGTGTGTTTTGGATAAAAGAAAGGCATCTTCATTTGTCTCATAGACCTATTTATGACTTTGAGAAAATTGTAATGATTCAGCAATGTAGACCCTCTGTACCTCGGTTGGATTGACATTTAGTATTTCAGTGCACATACTTTAAGGGGTTACTCTGGGTTTACTCTGCACTGCTTCAAGAAGAGCTTAATACCGGGTGTACTTACAGGTCCTAGCTCTTAATATCTGATTACAAGTGCTTTGGATGACCAGGACCTGTACCAGAAGAACCAGAAAAGAGCAAATAAATCCACATAAACTTAGCCATTAATAGATCATTTGAAATTTCAGTAAGTGCAATATGGATGAGGGATTCAATTCATATGAATCGATTTGCTCATCTGAACGAATTTTACATCTGTGAGCGAGTGTCCCTCTACAGATGATTCTCTAACATGTCGGCAGATTAACATGGGCGCACATCTGATATGGCCATGATAATCTTGCTCATATGCCATTACTACTAGAATCGGTGCATGCACAAATGATCTACCTGGTAAACCGAATTAGCGATTGTACAAGCACTGATAAAATTACTTTAGCGGTGCATGCAAATTAGTAGTTGCAGATTAGATTTAATCGCACATGTGCCAATATACTCGCACAAAGAATTCCAGGAGCTTATAGATGGAGGGGTGATTAGAAATGGATACAAAAGAGAGAATTTAACTGTTTTGTTAAGTGAGTGGTGACAACCGGTGAGAGAGACTGGATGAGGTGTGCGGTAATAGGGTCACTAATTCAAGTAGTGGTGCCAGAAGAAGAAAGATTCTAGGACAATGCTTCTTCTGTTATTGGGTCAACAGCTGAAAGTGAAAAAGAGGAAGCACAGAAAGGAAGGGGTCAATGCTTTTGGAGATAAGAAGATCATTTTATTCTGGATGTTTAAATTATATCTTTGAAGTAGGTTGCGTGATCTTCAGTAGTGTTGAGTGAATCGAAGTTCGCGAAGTAGACTCCGATCTGAATTTCTGGGAAAATCTGATTTGTTGCGAAGTCGAATTACTTTATGCTTCGTGGTAATTAATACATTTTCCCTAAAATGGTGGTAAAAAAATTCATACTCACCTCATTCATTTGTGTGCTCAAAGAGTCCGCCGCAGCCATCTTGACTGAAGATGCTGCCCGAAATCTCGTGCGCGGTTACTTATGACCTCACCACGCTGGCCAGCGTAATGACATTTTATCACACACTGTGCGAGATTTTGCACTGGATCTTCAATCAAGATGGTCACGGCGGACTCTTCGCCAGCAAATGGATATATTTAACTATTGACAGCACTGAATGGTCATCTCAGATGCTGTGATCAGCGATGAACTCTGCATCTGAGGGGTTCAATGACGAGGGAGGGGGGGCAGCACCATTGCTATTACCCTTCATTGTGCCTGCCACTCACAAAGAAATATGCTTATTGACAAAGTAATTTTGCAAAGCAGCCAAATCAAAGTTTTGAGAACTTCACTCATCTTTAATCTTCAACATTGAGATGTATGATAGTAACCAACAAGATTTTGCAATATTAGGTAATGAAGAGATGAGAGTGGTTTTAAGGATAAACTATACTCCTCAACATTGAAATTGCAATAAGAATGACAAGCCGTAAGGTTATACAAATTGAGGAAGTAGCAGGTGTTGCTAAGATCTGCAAAATTCAAACAACTAACTCCAATCTGTGACATGTGGGAGGGGCATAAAAGCCAGATTAAATACAAACTTGTTTAGCTACATCAAACCTCAAAAATTGGATTTAGTCAAGAGAGGCCGGACTAGGACGAAAGGTAAGGGGAGGCCGACATGAGAGGTTTTGCCAGGGGCAGGAGTGAGTTAATAGTGGTGGGGAGGAGGTGTTTAGGAAGACAGAGGGGGCGGGATTTAGGTTTTAAAAGGATGTGGCCGGGGGTGAGCGGGCGCCATTTTGGAGGAAAAGAACTCCCACCCTCCCACCCTAAGGTATATATATAAAAATAAATAAAAATGGTGAGGTCTGGGGGTGATGTCAGGAGGCTGACACGGTAGTCAGTTTGGTGTATGGGGTGGTCTATGGGCAGGTGTGGCTGTCGTGGCAGTCGTGGCGGTGGGAGATCCTAGAAGCTGGTGGTATATGACGCTATTGGAAATGGGGGGGCCTCAATGGTGGGGCTGGACTCTCAAAGTTTGAGGTACTTGGTTGGTTTGGAGAGGCGTTCCTTTAGTTAGTGTCTCCGAGCTGGTGTTTTACGGCTGGAGGCAAGATGGAATTGCCATGTTGGCTTCTTATGGATGGTAAAATTTTGGGGCTTCTACGATCTCCCTCCTCAGGGGTTAATGTTATTGTTATTTATGGATATATTTATTTTATTAATAAAAATGGCTGCTGTGGCCGATTTAATCCAAGCAGAGTGGGAAGGTCTTGGGGGAGGAGAAAATGTGAGGTTTATGGGGTAGGCCCTGAGTTATTAACCAATAACCTATTCATGTGGGATGATTTTGCAATGTCTCCTGTTTGTTGATGTGCCAGTTAATGTTATCACATGTGCCAGTTATACTTGTCTCAATCTGAGAGTATAGAATCCTTGAAATGAGAGACCTTGGTTTATAACTCTATCAGATCACTACAGATGAGGCTGAGATGTCAGCTCTGTTAAGTGTTGTATATTCCAATGGTAGGGAGAACAACAACAAATTAAAATGACAGCATGAGGTGTACACAGGTGAACCTCTGCACAGATCGTCTGATTAGAAGAATGACACATAATGATCCATTCTGTACTGCAAGTGAAATTTGACGTCACAAGCCTAGAGTGGCAAACAGTGTCTACACAAACCATCAGAATGCATTTGCTTGACACTGGGCTACGAGCCAGCTGTCCAGATTCCGGTGTTCCATTGTCTTCATGTAACTATTGTCAATCAGGCTATCATGGTGCACAGCAAGTTGCCAATAGGGGCAGGAATGGCGGTCTATCCTCTTCAGCGATGAGTCTTGCTTTTGTCTTGGATGCCATGATAGCCTGTTTAATCTGGAGACCACGTGGGTAATGCCATGAAGAGGCCTACACAAAGGGAATGTAACACCTGTCCTACTCATGGGATTACGGTGTGGCATAATGTATGGCAGCCAGACCCTTCTAGTCTTAATTTCAGGTACTCTAACAGCTCAGTGCTATATTGAATCAGCCATTAAATCACTAGTATGGTCATTTCCCCAAAATGTCAAAGGACATGGTGCTTGTGTTACCATAAGCAGCCTGTGTGGCCTAAAAATACTACCATGACCTGTAGCGTCTCTGGACTTGTCTTCCGTGGAGCACATCTAGGCCGTCATTGGTCAGCAATTGTAAAGGGAGTTGCTAGCAGTCAATCTTGATTTGTGTGCCAAAGTCCTCAGGCAACCATTAATAACCTCATTGATAGCAGGCCAAGGCATGTAAATGCATGTACTTCTGCACATGGCACTCATACTTAAAACTGAATAAAATCAAGATGTTTTAAATATTTTGTTTCCATTTTCTTTATCATTTGCATATCAAGAACATGTCTTTGAATCCCATAATTTCCATAATTCCATGACTTTTACTTCTTGGTGTTGCTATCTCAATGTTGAAAAATGAGGAGAATATATGAAGTGTGCTTTCATAAGTGATTTTCTCCACTGATATAAGGAGCACTTAGAGCCCAACAGAAGAAAATAAGTTTGAAAGTATGTGCAATGGTTGCTGCCATCTGTGTCAGGAGGCTCAGAGTATAGGGCTTCTGATTTGTCATGACAACTTTGGACAGTTTGGTAGTGATGTTTGGCAGCCACATTGGGACAGGAGGGAAAAGAGATTGGGGACAATGATGATGGTAGAGTATCTATGTGTTGCTGAGTGGTAATAGCATGTAGATTTCTCTCTGTGTGAAAATTGCTAAGGGATAGTTAATATAGTCTGAATGAAACTGAGCAAAGCTGGTAGAAGACCAATTCCAGTATATTGAGAACTAGAATTTGCAGCACAATTTTTAAAGCTGTTAGCTAGTGATGAGCGGCAGGGGTCATATTTGAATTCGCGATATTTCGTGAATATTTTGTAGAATATTCGTTGAAAATTCGCAAATTCGAAAAATTTGCGATTTTTTTTTTTACTCAAAAAATCGGAAAGGTAATGATTGTGTAATATGCGAATTTTCGGAATTCGAATTTTCGTATTCAAATTTTTTATTGCGAATTTTTCAACTTACAACTATTAGACAAAGAAGATTATAGCACTATATTAGCTAAATTGCTCTATTCGATTTTTTTAGAATATTCTCTATATTGCTATAACTTCGTTTTTTAGAATATTCGTAATATTCTAAAACAAGAATATATAGCAATATAGCAAATATTAAAAAAAAAACGAATATAGAGCAAAATTCGCAAACACTACTACTCCTAAAGTCAAGTATATTGCAGCCTTCTTATTGGCCCACAAGCTAGAAGCAGTGAGGGATCATGTGTACTGATAAAAAAAAAAAAAAAAAAAAATCGAAAAAAAAAAAAATTTTTAAAAATTCGAATATTCGAAATTTCGAATATATATAACCATATTCGAAATTTTCACGAATTTTCGAAGTACCTATATTCGCGATAAAAATTCGAAATTCGAATATTCGTGATCAACACTACTGTTAGCAACATATTTCAAACCACAACTAGTTTACACTGGTTTCACACTAGCACTATCAATTTCCATTGCTCTACTCTGTTATAGGAGCAAAACAATCAAAATAATGGAATTGCCGGATAATGTACCCCACTGACTATAATAGGGTATGTTCAGTTTCCATTTGGGAGTCTGTGCTTTTAGCAAAAAAAATTGGACATTTTTGGACAATCTGCAATGGAGGTCACATCTAGGCCTAAGGCTCCTTTCACACGGGCGTTGCGGGAAAATGTGCGGGTGCGTTACGGGAACACCCGCGATTTTTCCACGCGAGTGCAAAACATTGTAATGTGTTTTGCACTTGCGTGAGAAAAATCGCGCATGTTTGGTACCCAAACCAGAACTTCTTCACAGAAGTTCGGGCTTGGGATCGGAGTATTATTTCCCCTTATAACTATGTTATAAGGGAAAATAATAGCATTCTGAATACAGAATGCATAGTAAAATAGCGCTGGAGGGGTTAAAAAAAATAAAATAAATAAAATTGAACTCACCTTAGTCCACTTGATCGCGATGCCGGAATCTCCTTCTGTCTCCTTTGCTGAACAGGACCTGTGGTGAGCATTCATTACAGGTAAAGGACCTGTGGTGACGTCACTCCGGTCATCACATGATCCATCACTATGGTAAAAGATCATGTGGTGGATCATGTGATGACCGGAGTGACGTCACCACAGGTCCTTTACCTGTAATGAATGCTCACCACAGGTCCTGTTCAGCAAAGGAGACAGAAGGAGATGCCGGCATCGCGATCAAGTGGACTAAGGTGAGTTAAATTATTATTATTATTTTTTTAACCCCTCCAGCGCTATTTTACTATGCATTCTGTATTCAGAATGCTATTATTTTCCCTTATAACCATGTTAAAAGGGAAAATAATAATGATCGGGTCTCCATCCCGATCGTCTCCTAGTAACCGTGCGTGAAAATTGCACCACATCCGCACTTGCTTGCGGATGCTTGCAATTTTCACGCAACCCCATTCACTTCTATAGGGCCTGCGTTGCGTGAAAAACGCAGAATATAAAGCATGCTGCGATTTTCACGCAACGCACAAGTGATGCGTGAAAATCACCGCTCATGTGAACAGCCCCATAGAAATGAATGGGTTGGTATTCAGTGCGGGTGCAATGCGTTCAACTCACGCATCGCATCCGCGTGGAATACTCGCCTGTGTGAAAGGGGTCTAAATCTCAGATGTGAATTTAGCCTAAGAACTGAAGTCTAATAGTAAGGAGCTAATGAAGAGAAATCAATAGAGTTGAGCGTACACCTGGATGTTCGGGTTCGGCCGAACTTCACAAAAAAGTTTGAGTTCGTGACCCGAAATTGACCCCGAACCCCATTGAAGTCAATGGGGACCCGAACTTTGGGGCACTAAAATGGCTGTAAATAAGTCATGGAAAGGGCTAGAGGGCTGCAAATGGCAGTAAAATGTGGTTAAGAGCATGGCAAGTGCTCTGCAAACAAATGTGGATAGGGAAATGACTTAAAATAACATAAAATATGTAAAAATAAAAAATATTAATCTTAATCTAGGAGGAGGAGGTCCATATGGAGTAGGAGGTTGAGGAGGCGGTGGATGTGGCGGTGTAGATGGAAGCGGTGGTGGAGGAGGAGGAGGATGTAGCCAACCCTGGTTTTTGTTTTTGTTTTATATTTTATTTTATTATTTAATTTTTTTTGTTCAAATTTGGGTAGACCCCAAAACTTTGGGAAATATAACCTGTGATAACCCCCTCCAGCCATGCTAAACAAACGTTCAGACAATAAACTGGCTGCAGGGCAGGCCAGCACCTCCAAGGCGTAAAGGGAAAGCTCAGGCCATGTGCCAAATTTGGAGACCAAGAAGTTGAAGAGGGCAGACCCATCAGTCAGTATGTGTAGGCATGTGCACACATACTGCTCAACCATGTACAGGTCCCCGTGATGTCCACAATCCAAATGGATATCTTCTCTATCAACTTTCGATGTTCTTCTCTGCGCCTACCATGGTGATCACGAGTAGCGGGCAATCAGGGTTCCAGGCCGGAGAGGTAGCCTGAGAAAGGGATACCACATCCAAGGGAGGTCAATGGATGAAATTAAATGTGATCAAGCGGAAATGTGGGACAAATTATTGAAGCAGAAGATTCAAAGTAAAGTAGGGGGCGCGCGGCAATTACCCACTCCTAACAATACAGGACTCTTAAGATGCCCTGTTATTAAAATGATTAATAAAAAATTACAAGGAATGTTACTGGGGTATTTTGGATTTGGAAACATTAGACAGGAGAGGCCCTGCTGCCGCTTTGTTGACTCTAGATAAATTATGCCTGATCGCACGCCCCCTTGACGTCCACGATCCAATTGGATATCTTCTCTATCAACTTTCGATGTTCTTTTCTGCGTCTACCATGTTGATCACGGTTAGCGGCGAATCAGGGTTCCACGCCGGAGAGGGAGTGTGAGAAAGGGATACCACATCCAAGGGAGGTCAATGGCTGCAATGTGATCGAGCTGAAATGTGGGACAAGTTATTAAAGCGGAAGGATCGAATGAAAGGAGGGGGCGTGTGTCAATTAAAGATGAATTTTGAAAATTTAAGTCCCTGTCACCTATGCAGAGCAGGGGTTTTTCATCGGCAAAAATGGGTTAATGTCACCCACCAGTGGAACAGACAATTTTTTCAAATTTTGGGCCCTGTCACCTATGCAGAGCAGGGGTTTGTATACGGCAAAATTGGTAAAATGTCACCTGACAATGTAACAGCCGATTTTTTGAAATTTAGGTCCCTGTCACATATGCAGAGCAGGGGTTTATTCGCGGCAAAAATGGTTAAATGTCACCCAAGAATGTAACAGACGCTTTTGCACCCTCGCATGACCTTGATTCCATGTGGGGTCTAGTATCTCATCATCCTCCACATCATCTTCCACCCACTCTTTACCCCTGCCCTCCTTGTCGGTCTGCAGACATCAGAAAGCTGCAGCAATTGGCAACTGTGTTTTGTCATCATGAGAGACGTGCTGCGGTGGTCTTCCAATTCCTCATCCTGAAACATAAGTGGTTGGGCATCAGTGCACTCAATCTCTTCCACTTCTGGTGCAGGGCGGCTATGTGGATGGCCCACGGAAACCCTGCCTGCAGAGTCATCAAAAAGCATAACAGACTGCTGCATGACTTAGGGCATAGACTGCCTGCCTGATTTGCAAGGGGGGGAGTTGAAAGACAGATGGCCATGGGCTGTAGGTGACAACTCTGATCTTTCAGCAGGGGACTGGGTGGGAGACAATGCGAAAGAACTGTAGGCACTGTTTGCCCCCCAATCTACTACAGTATAGTCTGTACTTGTTCTGGCCTCACCATTCGTACTGTCCTGAATGCAGTGTAGGCCGCAAATGAACTTTCTAAGGCAAAAGATGAGCATTTGTCAACCGACAATGTACCAGACAAATTAGTGAAATGTATTTCCCTGTCCACTAGGAAGAGCAGGGGTATATCACAGCCAAAAATTTGGGAATTTCACCCGACAATGTAACAGACAAATTAGTGAAATGTATTTCCCTGTCCGCTAGGTAGAGCAAGGGTATATCACAGCCAAAAATTTGGGAATTTCACCCAACAATGTAACAGACAAATTAGTGAAATGTATTTCCCTGTCTACTAGTTAGAGCAGGGGTATTTCACAGCCAAAAATTTGGGAATGTCACCCAACAATGTAACAGATGAATTTGTGAAAGGTATTTCCCTGTCCACAATGTAGAGAAGGGGTATATTACAGGCAAAAATGTGGGATATGTCACCCAACAATGTATCAGACAAATTAGTGAAATGACTTAAAATAAAATAAGTAAAAATTAAAAATAATAATCTTGCTCTATGAGGTGGAGATCCATATGGAGTAGGAGGTTGAGGAGGCGGTGGACGTAGCGGTGTAGGTGGAAGCGGCGGTGGAGGAGGAGGAGGTAGCCAACACTGGTTTTTGGTTTTAATTTTTAATTTTATTTTTGTTTAAATTAGGGTACACCCCAAAAGAGTAAGAAATATCAAAAATACAACAATTGCGCTGGAGTATAACAATGGCTAGTTAAGGCCGGTATACATGTCTATTCTGCACAAGGTATGGATAAGTCCTGTGGGATCCATGCCTGGTTCATTTTAATGAATGTGAGCTTGTCCACATTGGCTGTAGACAGACGGCTGCGCTTGTCTGTGATAGCCCCCCCGGCCGTGCTAAACACACACTCAGACAATACACTGGCTGCAGGGCAGGTCAGCACCTCCAAGGCATAAAGGGCAAGCTCAGGCCATGTGCCCAATTTGGAGACCCAGAAATTGAAGGGAACAGACTAGAGTTGAGCGAACACCTAGATGTTCGGGTTCGAGAAGTTCAGCCGAACTTCCCGGAAATCTTCGGGTTCGGGATCCGAACTCGACCCGAACTTCGCCCCGAACCCGAACCCCATTGAAGTCAATGGGGACCCGAACTTTTCGGCACTAAAAAGACTGTAAAACAGCCCAGGAAAGGGCTAGAGGGCGGCAAAAGGCAGCAAAATGTAGGTAAATCCCCTGCAAACAAATGTGGATAGGGAAATGAATTAAAATAAAAAAAACAAAAAAAATAAAAATTAACCAATATCAATTGGAGAGAGGTCCCATAGCAGAGAATCAGACTTCATGTCACCCACCACTGGAACAGGCCACTGTGAGATATTTAGGCCCCGGCACCCAGACAGAGGAGAGAGGTCCCATAGCAGAGAATCAGGCTTCATGTCATAGCAGAGAATCAGGCTTCATGTCACCCACCACTGGAACAGGCCACTGTTAGATATTTAGGCCCCGGCACCCAGACAGAGGAGAGAGGTCCCATTGCAGAGAATCAGGCTTCATGTCACCCACCACTGGAACAGGCCACTGTCAGATATTTAGGCCCCGGCACCCAGACAGAGGAGAGAGGTCCCATTGCAGAGAATCAGGCTGCATGTCACCCACCACTGGAACAGGCCACTGGCAGATATTTAGGCCCCGGCACCCAGACAGAGGAGAGGTTCATTCAACTTTGGGTTGCCCCACAATATAATGGTAAAATTAAAAAAAGAGGATTGAATGAAGTGCCCTGGAGTACAAGAATATATTGTTAAGGGGAGGTAGTTATAAATGTCTAATCTGCACAAGGGATGGACAGGTCCTGTGGGATCCATGCCTGGTTCAGCTTGTCCACATTGGCTGTGGATAGGCGGCTGCGTTTGTCTGTAATGACGCCCCCTGCCATGCTGAATACACGTTCAGACAAAACACTGGCCGCCGGGCAGGCCAGCACCTCCAAGGCATAAAAGGCTAGCTCTGGCCACGTGGACAATTTGGAGACCCAGAAGTTGAATGGGGCCAAACCATCAGTCAGTATGTGGAGGGGTGTGCACACGTACTGTTCCACCATGTTAGTGAAATGCTGCCTCCTGCTAACACGTTCCGTATCAGGTGGTGGTGCAGTTAGCTGTGGCGTGGTGACAAAACTTTTCCACATCTCTGCCATGCTAACCCTGCCCTCAGAGGAGCTGGCCGTGAAACAGCTGCGTTGGCGACCTCTTGCTCCTCCTCTGCCTTCGCCTTGGGCTTCCACTTGTTCCCCTGTGACATTTGGGAATGCTCTCAGTAGTGCATCTACCAACGTGCGCTTGTACTCGCGCATCTTCCTATCACGCTCCAGTGCAGGAAGTAAGGTGGGCACATTGTCTTTGTACCGGGGATCCAGCAGGGTGGCAACCCAGTAGTCCGCACACGTTAAAATGTGGGCAACTCTGCTGTCGTTGCGCAGGCACTGCAGCATGTAGTCGCTCATGTGTGCCAGGCTGCCCAGAGGGAAGGACAAGCTGTCCTCTGTGGGAGGTGTATTGTCATCGTCCTCCGTTTTCCCCCAGCCACGTACCAGTGATGGGCCCGAGCTGCGTTGGGTGCCACCCCGCTGTGAACATGCTTCATCCTCATCCTCCTCCACCTCCTCCTCATCCTCATCCTCCTCATCCTCCAGTAGTGGGCCCTGCCTGGTCACATTTGTACCTGGCCTCTGCTGTTGCAAAAAAACTCCCTCTGAGTCACTTCGAAGAGACTGGCCTGAAAGTGCTAAAAATGACCCCTCTTCCTCCTCCTCCTGGGCCACCTCCTTTTCCATCATCACCCTAAGTGTTTTCTCAAGGAGACATAGAAGTGGTATTGTAACGCTGATAACGGCGTCATCGCCACTGGCCATGTTGGTGGAATTACACGAAACAGCGCAACAGGGCACACAGGTCTCGCATGGAGGCCCAGTCATTGGTGGTGAAGTGGTGCTGTTCCGCAGTGCAACTGACCCGTGCGTGCTGCAACTGAAACTCCACTATGGCCTGCTACTGCTCGCACAGTCTGTCCAGCATGTGCAAGGTGGAGTTCCACCTGGTGGGCATGTCGCATATAAGGCGGTGAGCGGGAAGGCCGAAGTTACGCTGTAGCGCAGACAGGCAAGCAGCGGCAGGATGTGAACGCCGGAAGCGCGCACAGACGGCCCGCACTTTATGCAGCAGCTCTGACATGTCGAGGTAGTTGTGAATGAACTTCTGCACCACCAGCATTCAGCACATGCGCCAAGCAAGGGATGTGCGTCAAACTAGTTGTGAATGAACTTCTGCACCACCAGCATTCAGCACATGCGCCAGGCAAGGGATGTGCGTCAAACCGGCTAGTCCCAGAGCTGCGACGAGATTTCGCCCATTATCGCACACCACCATGCCGGGCTTGAGGCTCACCGGCAGCAACCACTCGTCGGTCTGTTGTTCAATACCCCGCCACAACTCCTGCGCGGTGTGGGCCTGTCCCCCAAACATATGAGTTTCAGAATGGCCTGCTGACGTTTACCCCGGGCTGTGCTGAAGTTGGTGGTGAAGGTGTGTGGCTGACTGGATGAGCAGGTGGAAGAAGAGGAGGAGGAAGCGGAGTAGGAGGCTACAGGAGGCAAAGAATGTTGCCCTGCGATCCTTGGCGGCGGAAGGACGTGCGCCAAAGAGCTCTCCGCTGGGGCCCAGCGCCACTACATTTACCCAGTGTGCAGTTAGGGAGATATAGCGTCCTGGCCGTGCTTACTGGTCCACGTATCTGTGGTTAGGTGGACCTGCCACAGATGGCGTTGCGCAGTGCACACTTGGTTTTATCGGATACTTGGTTGTGCAGGGGAAGGCACGGCTCTCTTGGAGAAGTAGTGGCGGCTGGGAACAACATACTGTGGCACAGCAAGCGACATGAGCTGTTTGAAGCTGTCTGTGTCCACCAGCCTGAATGACCGCATTTCATAGGCCAGTAGTTTAGAAATGCTGCATTCAGGGCCAGGATCGAGGGTGGCTAGGTGGGAATTTCCGCTTTCTCTCAAATGTTTGTGAGATGGAGAGCTGAACGCTGCCGTGTGACATGGTTGAGATGCTTGGTGATGGAGGTGGTTGTGTTGGTGGTACATCCTCTGTTTGCTCGGCGGCAGGTGCCAACGTTTCCTCCAGAGACAGAGGAAGAGGCCAAGGCAGCAGCAGAAGAGGTAGCAGGGGGAGCCTGAGTGAGTTCCTTGTTTTTAATGTGTTTACTCCACTGCAGTTCATGCTTTGCATGCAGATGCCTGGTCATGCAGGTTGTACTAAGGTTCAGAACGTTAATGCCTCGCTTCAGGCTCTGATGGCACAGCGTGCAAACCACTCGGGTCTTGTCGTCAGCACATTGTTTGAAGAACAGCCACGCCAGGAGCTCCTTGAAGCTGCCTTTGGGGTGCTCGGTCCCAGGTGCGGTGGCCAGTAGCAGGCGAACTCTCTTGGCGGCGGGTGTTCTGCTTTTGCCCACTGCTCCCTCTTTTGCTACGCTGTTGGCTCGGTCTCACCACTGCCTCTTCCTCCGAACTCTGAAAGTCAGTGGCACGACCTTCATTACATGTGGGGGTCTAGGACCTCATCGTCCCTGCATCGTCTTCCACCCAGTGTTCCTCCCTGTTCTCCTGTTCGGTCTGCACACTGCAGAAAGACGCAGCAGTTGGCACCTGTGTTTCATCATCATCAGAGACGTGCTGAGGTGGTTTCCCATGTCCTCATCATCAGGAAACATAGTGGTTGTGCGTCAGTGCATTCTATGTCTTCCACGCTGGGGAAGGGCTAGGTGGATGCCCTTGAGAAACCCTGCCAGCAGAGTCTTCAAACAGCATAGAGACTGCTGCATAAGTTGAGGCTCAGACAGTTTCCCTGATATGCATGGGGGTGATGTGACAGACTGATGGGCTTGGTTTTCAGGCGCCATCTGTGCGCTTTCTGCAGAAGACTGGGTGGGAGATAATGTGAACGTGCTGGATCCACTGTCGGCCACCCAATTGACTAATGCCTTACCATCCTTAGAACCGCATTGGGGCCCACCAAATATCGCTGTAAATTCTGGCTTCTACTGGGACCTGAGGTAGTTGGTACACTAGGACGTGTGGCTGTGGCAGAACGGCCATGTCCTCTCCCAGCACCAGAGGGTCCACTAACACCACCACGACCATGTCCG
The DNA here is from genome assembly GCF_905171765.1 of Bufo bufo. NCBI lineage: Eukaryota > Metazoa > Chordata > Amphibia > Anura > Bufonidae > Bufo > Bufo bufo. Next base: position 483,173,135 of record NC_053389.1, read on the forward strand.
CGTCCGAGTCCCTTACTAGATGTTTTCCTCATTGTTACCGTTCACCACAATAAGAAAAAAATTATTTGGCCCAATGTATTGAATTCAAATTCAGGCCTTTTTTTACAGGCCCTTACACATTCTGGCTATCTATTTAGGTACCGTATTATACTAATACAGGCACAGTAGAAACCACTGATTTAGGGAATTGCTAATTTGGGAATTGTATTTCAACCCAGAACAAAAACTGTGCTTTGACGGACACTAATTAACTTGACCAGCCACAGCAGTAACCTCAGATTTAGCTGAATATAAATTGTAGGCCTAGTATTTAGGCCCTGGATGGATGACAGGTATCCCTTTACGGACAGAATTACACTTGGAGATGCACGGTAGCGTGTGAAGTTATTGAGAATGACCCTATCAGCACCTTCAATGTAATATACCCTTTTATGAATTGATTTAAACTTGGCCTGCTACAGCAGAAACCACTGATTTAGGGAATTGCTAATTTGGGAATTGTATTTCAACCCAGAACAAAAACTGTGCTTTGACGGACAATAATTAACTTGACCAGCCACAGCAGTAACCTCGGATTTAGCTGAATATAAATTGTAGGCCTAGTATTTAGGCCCTGGATGGATGACAGGTATCCCTTTACGGACAGAATTACACTTGGAGATGCACGGTAGCGTGTGAAGTTATTGAGAATGACCCTATCAGCACCTTCAATGTAATATACCCTTTTATGGATAGATTTAAACTTGGCCTGCTACAGCAGAAACCACTGATTTAGGGAATTGCTAATTTGCCAGACAGCAGACAGTATAACAATTGGCTAGCCACAGCTGAAACACCAGATTTAGGGTACTGCTGTTTTGGCAATTGTATTTCACCCCTCAATAAAATAGCAAGCACAGCCAAGCCCCTGTTGACTATTGATGGTTTAAATTAACTTGGTGGCAGCTTGTGCTGGCGCACCGCAAGACACAAAATGGCCGCGATCACCCCAGTAAAAAGTAACAGAAAACGCTCTGGGCAGCCTAAAAACAGTGAGCAATTAACTAGCAGAAGTTGAATGATACACAGCTGTAGATCGATCACTTCAGTAAGTGTTTTGATGAGTAAATCCTGCCTAATCTTGGCCCTAAAAGCAGCAGCTGCCTCCTATCCCTACACTGATCAGAGCAGAGTGACGTGCGGCGCTACGTGACTCCAGCTTAAATAGAGGCTGGGTCACATGCTGCACTGGGCCAATCACAGCCATACCAACCCGGACTTTTACGTAAATGTTCGGGTTCGGGTCCGTGTTACGAACACCCCAAAATTCGGTACGAAATTCGCTCATCCCTAGAACAGACCCATCATTCCGTACATGTAGGCGTGTGCACACATACTGCTCCACCATGTTGCTGAAATGCTGCCTCCTGCTAAGACGTTCCATATCAGCTGGTGGTGCTAGTTGTTGTGGCGTAGAGATGTCCCGAACTATTCGCCGGCAAACAGTTCCCAGCGAACATCACTTGTTCGCGGTCGCCACGGCGGGCGAACATATGCGATTCGGTCCGCCCCCTATACGTCATCATTGAGCAAACTTTGACCCTGTACCTCACAGTCAGCAGACACATTCCAGCCAATCAGCAGCATACCCTCCCTCCCAGACCCTCCCACCTCCTATCAAAAAACAAGGACAGCATCCATCTTAGATTCATTCGGAAGCTGCAGTGTTAGTGAGAGCAGGGAGAGTGCAGCTGCTGCTGATTTAATAGGGAAATCGTTAGCTAGGCCAGTGTTCTGTGTCCACTCTAGTCCTCGTAGACTCATCTGATCTGCTGTAAGGACAGTGTCCTGATAGCACCCCAAAAAGCCCTTTTTAGGGCTAGTACATCAGTCTGCTTTTTTATTTATTTTTCTCTGTAATCTAATTGCAGTTGCCTGCCAGCGTGTGTGTCAGGCCCACAGCGTGCACTGTGCCCACTACTGCCAGTGCCCAGCTGCACCACTCATATCTGGTGTCACAGTAGCTTGCATTTAAAAAAACAAAACAATTTTATCACTGTAATCTAATTGCAGTTGCCTGCCAGCGTGTGTGTCAGGCCCACAGCGTGTACTGTGCCCACTACTGCCAGTGCCCAGTGCCACCACTCATATCTGGTGTCACAGTAGCTTGCATTTTTTTAAAATAACAATTTTTTCACTGTAATCTAATTGCAGTTGCCTGCAAGCGTGTGTGTCAGGCCCACAGCGTGTACTGTGCCCACTACTGCCAGTGCCCAGTTGCACCACTCATATCTGGTGTCACAGTAGCTTGCATTTAAAAAACAACAACAATTTTTTCACTGTAATCTAATTGCAGTTGTCTGCCAGCATGTGTGTCAGGCCCACAGCGTGTACTGTGCCCACTACTGCCAGTGCCCAGTGCCACCACTCATATCTGCTGTCACAGTAGCTTGCATTTAAAAAAAACAACAATTTTTTCACTGTAATCTAATTGCAGTTGCCTGCCAGCGTGTGTGTCAGACCTACAGCGTGTACTGTGCCCACTACTGCCAGTGCCCAGTTGCACCACTCATATCTGGTGTCACAGTAGCTTGCATTTTGGTGGACACCCGACGGTTTAGGGAGGGTGGGCAGGGACTGGTGGTCCCCCCCCTTCTTATTCCCTCCTTTGGCATTAGTTCTTCCTGGCCCCGTTTGCTTAGGCAGAAAAGGGTTAATGCAGGGATCCGGTTTGAGGGGAGGAGGCGGGCGTCCAGCAGGGCATATATGCCACTGTCCCGCCTCTTCCTCCCTCTTTGAGCGGAAGCGCTTTGTGGATAAGCTAGCGCTCTGTCCGCATGAAGATGTCCGCCTCAGATGCCCCCCTGCTGGAGGCTTTGAGGGCGAGAATGGCGGAGAAGGTGAGGGATGGCTGCGCTCATTTTTGAGCAGCCTCGGTCCTCCCCAGCCTTCCTCCTCCCCTGGCTTGGCGTGCACCCCTGGGGAGGTAATTTTGTCTGGCCCAGGGCTTCAGTAGGGGGCAGGCGGTCCGCTCGGCGCATCCGCTCCCCCCGATAGGTTGGGCACAGCCCCCCCCTTTATTTCCCCATACCTTAAGCGCTTCTGTCAGAGCTGATGCAGCTCTGGCTGGCCGGCAGGTCCCCTGTGCTGCCGAGTCAGCGGTGGCTCCGCCCCTTCCTGTTTCCTCTTCCCTCGCGTCCCATCGCTGCCGCTTGTGTAACTGCGGCTTGGGGCAATAGTATTATCATGGAGCGCAGGAGCAGCTCCTCCTCCCAGGGTCTCCCCTCACCCCTCCAGCTTCTCAGCCCTTGGCCCCTCATGAGCCCCAGGGCAGCTACAAGTGATGGGCTTTGCCACCAGCAGCAGTATAGAGGTGGCTGCCCCCCTTCTCATGATGATGTGTGCAGGTGGCCCCCTTTCCGCCCCTGCATTTAGTGCCCATCCGCTGCCACCCCTCCCCTCCTCATGGTCAGCCAGCAGGGTCGGTCCAGTTCGTCATCCTCCTCTCCGGAGAGCAGGAGACGCGGTCGGCGGTTCCCACGCGTCACAGGCGTCACTCCGCCGCAGGTCTGGTGGCTCGGCGTGGAGCAGGCGCTCCAGATCCTCCAGATGGCGCTCGCCGTCCTCCTCTGAAGGGTCGTTGGCGGCATCGGTGGAGTCTGGTAGAGCAGCACGTTCGCGTCGCAGTGGGCGGTCGCGTCATCAGTCATCCAGGGTCCGTAGCCTGGCTCCTGCGACGTGTTCAGCCTGAGGTTTCAGTTCCTGTTCCTGCGGTGGTTCCAGTCGCTTTTCTGGTGAGTACCAACCTACTGAAGTTTTGGGGGCGGGGGCGGGGGATGAACACAGCCGAGTTAATGAAGATGTGTTAGAGCGTTTGCAACAGCCTGCCCAGGTTCAGGGACCCCCTCCTCCCAGTGTTAAACAGGCCCCTACTGCGGGGGTTCACAAGGATTCATGCTATTGCGGGGTCAGCCTCCTTGGTTCCCACCTGGAGGAAGCGGTTAGGGAGAAGGTGTGGGCTAACCAGTATGGATGTTTGGTCCCTCATATCGGTGGACCAACACACGGTGGACAAGGAGAGGCGCTTCTCGGATAAACCTTCTGAGCGTAGACCTCGGTGGCCAAGACCATGAACAATTGGTTGCAGGCCTTTTCTGTTTGGGTTGTGTTATGGGACAGCGTCATCCTGAGCGATGTTCCGAGCTGTTCGTTTATCAGGATATTATTTATAGTGCCTACAAATCGCATGGGGGCAGCGCCTGGTGGCGATATGAGGAGTTTCGTCGTCGCTTGGCGTTACATCCAGAGATGGGGTGGGGGGTGAAGGCGACGGACGTGTGGTTGAGATTAATGGTGGCACAGAGGCCCCCTCCCTTTCCAGCGGCGGCCGCTGGTTCAGGGGGATCACCTTCCCATGGACCGGTGGCCGTCCGCCGTCCCGGGTCTTGCTGGTTGTTTAACGAAGGGAGCTGCAGGTTTGCTGGGTTGTGTAGATTCAAGCATGAGTGCTCCGCCTGTGGAGGCCCTCACCCAGCTAGTAAGTGCACCCGCCCCGCAGTTAGGTCTGCCAAACAGTTTGAACAAGGGGGATATAAGGACCCCGGTGAGCGTGGCAGAGATGGGCCCCTGGTTAGACAGGTACCCCAATAAACAGGCTGCGTCTCAACTCCGGTTTGGTTTTTCCTTTGGGTTTTTTATCCCCTTTGTTCTTAACCGTTCTCCGTTTTTTTAAAACTTGAAGTCGGCTCGGAAAAGGTCTACTAAGTCCAGAGGAAAAGGTCTATAAGGAGGTTTCATTGGGCAGGATTAAGGGTCCGTTTGATGAGGTACCTTTCCCTAATTTACGGGTCTCCCCGCTTGGCGTGGTCCCTAAGAAAGAACCGGGTAAGTTCAGGTTGATTCATCATTTGTCCCACCCCAAGGGTTCGTCAGTGAATGATGCCATTAGTCCGGAGGACGCTTCTGTGTCTTACGTCTCCTTTGACCGAGCGGTTGCGTTGGTCAGGGAGGCGGGCAAGGGGGCCCTCCTGGCCAAGTCGGATATTGAATCAGCTTTCCGTCTGCTCCCTGTTCACCCTGATTGTTTTCATTTACTAGGTTGCTGTGTAGACGGTAAGTTTACTATGATACGTGTCTCCCTATGGGTTGCTCCATTTCATGTCATTATTTTGAGTTGTTTGGTTCTTTTCTGGAATGGGTCGTCCGTTATGAGTCGGGCTCTACGTCTTTTACATTATTTGGATGACTTTCTTTTTGTTTCTCCAGGTCTGGGATGGTTGCTTGTTATTGCTGAATTGTTTTTGAGAGGATGGCCAGTTTGGGGTTCCGATTTCCATGGAGAAAACAGAAGGCCCGTTACGTGTTTGTCGTTTCTGGGTATTGAAATTGACACAGTTAATATGGTTTTCGGTTGCCACGTGAGAAGCTTCAGAAGCTTATGGGTTTAATTGATGGGTTTTTGTAGTCAGAAAGGTTACCCTCCTACAGACAGTCTCTTTTGGGCCTCTATGTTTTGCTTGTAGGGTGATGCCCATGGGACGAGTTTTTGCCCGTCGTTTGTCATTAGCTATTAGGGGTGTGAAGTCTCCCCGGCATCGCATCCGGATCACTGCCTCTCTGAAGGAGACTTGCGGGTTTGGAAGGCTTTTCACAATCTTCAATGGTCATACCTGTTACATATCTGAGGTGACCCCAATTCTGAACTGTCCTGTTTTCGGATGCTTCCGGATCATGCGGTTTTGGTACGATTTTGGGGGTAATGGTGTGCCGCTGAGTGGCCTGACACTTGCCATCCTCCGGTTTGCAGGAACCTCACGTTATTGGAATTGTTCCCGATTATCGTGTCAGTGGAATTGTGGGGGACAGTTGGCCAATAAGCATGTTTAGTTTTGGACGGACAATTTGAGTGTGGTCTACGCTGTTAACAACTTGTCTTCCTCTTCCCTCCCGGTTCTGGCTTTGCTTCGCCATCTAGTACTTCGATGCCTCAAACGTAATATCTATTTTAGGGCTCGTCATGTTCCAGGTGTTGATAATAAGGTTGCTGATGCTCTTTCCCGTTTCGTTGGCAGGATTTCAGGTCCTTTCTACCGGGTGCTTGTATTTCACTGTGACAATTATAGCAAAGGCACCAGATGTAGGGTCTTGCAAAAATTTGGTGTTTTTTTTATAACCCAGAATATCATTGCAGTATTTCAAGCTTCTATTTCACTGTGACAAATGCAACAAAGGCACCAGATGTAGGGTTTTGCAAAAAAATTGTGTTTTTTTAAACCCAATATAATTGCAGTATTTAAAGCTTGTATTTCACTGTGACAAGTGCAGCAAAGGCCCCAGATGTAGGGTCTTGCAAAAATTGGTGTTTTTAAAAAAAACCTGAATATAATTGCAGAATTTCAAGCTTGTATTACACTGTGACAAGTGCAGCAAAGGCCCCAGATGTAGGGTATTGCAAAAAATGGGTGTTTTTTTTAAACCACAATATAATTGCAGTATTTCAAGCTTGTTGTCACGAGGGTGTCAAGAACCACGCCTGACTCCGTTATACCCGGGGTCAAGAAGTCGCAGCGGTTGGCTGCGCGCTCTATGTAAGATAGGGCTGTTTTCTTATGGTAGCATTCTGAGTTTGCTTTGCAACCCTTTTTGGCTCACTCAGGGATCCGTAGCTCCTTCTCCTCAGCTGTTCCTTGTCCAGCACTCCCAACCTCCTTATATTCCCCTCTCACACTTCTCTGGTTGCCAGATATAGAGCTTCCTGCCTGGACTTCTATTCTGACCCTCTGGAGCTGTGTTGCTGCGTTCTCTGGTAGTTGGTCCAGAACGTTACCCTCCGGATCCCTGTTAGACCTTGGTGGTCTGCTGTGGTCGCCCACCTGGATGTATGTGTTTGTCTGTATTGTCTGTCCTCTCCCTGGTGTTTCCCTCTTAGTGTCAGTGGTGCGGACTAGCGATCCCACCGGCCCGTTCACTATCTAGGGCTCATTCTAGGGAAAGCCAGGGTTTAGGCACGTGATCGCCGCACGGGTGAGGAACCCGTCTAGGGACGTCAGGGCAGTCAGGTGCCAGCCGCAAGGTGAGTCAGGGGTCACCACCTTTCCCTCTCCCTTGGGCAGGGCTTTCCCTTTTCCCTCCCTGTGTGTGACGCCGGTCATTACATTTGTATTTCACTGTGACAAATGCAGCAAAAGCCCCAGATGTAGGGTCTTGTAAAAAAAAAAATGGGTGTTTTTTTTAAAACCAGAATATAATTGTAGCATTTCAAGCTAGTATTTCACTGTGACAAAAGCAGCAAAGGCACCAGATGTAGGGTCTTGCAAAAAATGGGTGTTTTTTTAAAACCCAGAATATAATTGCAGTATTTCAAGCTTGTATTTCACTGTGACAAATGCAGCAAAGGCCCCAGATGTAGGGTCTAGTGTTGATCACGAATATTCGAATTTTGAATTTTTATCACGAATATAGGTACTTTGAAAATTTGCGAATATTTCGAATATAGTGATATATATTCGTAATTTCGAATATTCAATTATTTTTTTTATTTTTTTTTTATATTCAATTTTTTTTTTTTAATCAGTACACATGATCCCTCCCTGCTTCTAGCTTGTGGGCCAATAAGAAGGCTGCAATATACTTGACTTTAGGAGTAGTGTTGTTTGCGAATTTTGCTCTATATTCTTTTTTTTTCGAATATTTGCTATATTGCTATATATTCTTGTTTTAGCAATATAGTGAATATTCGGAAAAAAAACGAATATAGAGCAATTTAGCTAATAAAGTGCTATAATCTTTTTTTTATAGTTGTAATTTTTTTCCAATCTGAACTTCAGATGAGAAAAAAATTACAACTGTTAGACAAAGAAGATTATAGCACTATATTAGCTAAATTGCTCTATATTAGTTTTTTTCGAATATTCGCTATATTGCTATATATTCTTGTTTTAAAATATTATGAATATTCGAAAAAACGAAGGTATAGCAATATAGTGAATATTCGAAAAAAAAACGAATATAGAGCAATTTAGCTAATATAGTGCTATAATCTTTTTTTTAATAGTTGTAATTTTTTTTCCAATCTGAACTTCAGATGAGAAAAAATTACAACTATTAGACACAGAAGAATATAGCACCGTATATTAGATAAATTGCTCTATAATAGTTTTTTTTGAATAATCGCTACATTGCTATATATTCTTGTTTTAGAATATTACGAATATTCGAAAAAACAGTTATAGCAATTTAGCGAATATTCGAAAAAAAAAACGAATATAGAGCAATTTAGCTAATATAATGCTATAATATTCTTTGTCTAAAAGTTGAAAAATTCGCAATAAAAATTTGCATATTACACGATCATTACCTTGCCGATTTTTTGAGTAAAAAAAATCGTAGAATATAAAGAATATTCGAATTTGCAAATATTCGACGAATATTTTACGAAATATTCGCGAAATATCGCGAATTCAAATATGACCCCTGCCGTTCATTACTAGTAGGGTCTTGCAAAAAATTTGTGTTTTTTAAAAAACCCAGAATATAATTGTAGTATTTAAAGCTTGTATTTCATTGTGACAAGTGCAGCAAAGGCCCCAGATGTAGGGTATTGCAAAAAATGGGTGTTTTTTTTAAACCACAAAATAATTGCAGTATTTCAAGCTTGTATTTCACTGTGACAAATGCAGCAAATACCCCAGATGTAGGGTCTTGTAAAAAAATTGGTGTTTTTTTTTAAACCAGAATATAATTGTAGCATTTCAAGCTTGTATTTCACTGTGACAATTGTAGCAAAGGCACCAGATGTAGGGTTTTGCAAAAAATGGGTGTTTTTTTTTATAACCCAGAATATCATTGCAGTATTTCAAGCTTGTATTTCACTGTGACAAATGCAACAAAGGCAACAGATGTAGGGTTTTGCAAAAAATGGGTGTTTATTTAAAACCCAGAATATAATTGTAGCATTTCAAGCTTGTATTTCACTGTGACAAGTGCAGCAAAGGCCCCAGATGTAGGGTCTTGCAAAAAATGGGTGTTTTTTTTAAACCAGATTATACACTCACCTAAAGAATTATTAGGAACACCATACTAATACGGTGTTGGACCCCCTTTTGCCTTCAGGACTGCCTTAATTCTATGTGGCATTGATTCAACAAGGTACTGATAGCATTCTTTAGAAATGTTGGCCCATATTGATAGGATAGCATCTTGCAGTTGATGGAGATTTGAGGGATGCACATCCAGGGCACGAAGCTCCCGTTCCACCACATCCCAAAGATGCTCTATTGGGTTGAGATCTGGTGACTGTGGGGGCCATTTTAGTACAGTGAACTCATTGTCATGTTCAAGAAACCAATTTGAAATGATTCGAGCTTTGTGACATGGTGCATTATCCTGCTGGAAGTAGCCATCAGAGGATGGATACATGTTCTCATTCTGTTTACGCCAAATTCGGACTCTACCATTTGAATGTCTCAACAGAAATCAAGACTCATCAGACCAGGCAACATTTTTCCTGTCTTCAACAGTCCAATTTTGGTGTGCTCGTACAAATTGTAGCCTATTTTTCCTATTTGTAGTGGAGGTGAGTGGTACCCGGTGGGGTCTTCTGCTGTTGTAGCCCATCCGCCTCAAGGTTGTGCGTGCTGTGGCTTCACAAATGCTTTGCTGCATACCTCGGTTGTAACGAGTGGTTATTTCAGTCAACGTTGCTCTTCTATCAGCTTGAATCAGTCGGCCCATTCTCCTCTGACCTCTAGCATCCACAAGGCATTTTTGCCCACAGGACTGCCGCATACTAAATGTTTTTCCCTTTTCACACCATTCTTTGTAAACCCTAGAAATGGTTGTGCGTGAAAATCCCAGTAACTGAGCAGATTGTGAAATACTCAGACCGGCCCGTCTGGCACCAACAACCATGCCACGCTCAAAATTGCTTAAATCACCTTTCTTTCCCATTCTGACATTCAGTTTGGAGTTCAGGAGATTGTCTTGACCAGGACCACACCCCTAAATGCATTGAAGCAACTGCCATGTGATTGGTTGACTAGATAATTGCATTAATGAGAAATAGAACAGGTGTTCCTAATAATTCTTTAGGTAAGAGTAATTGCAGAATTTCAAGCTTGTATTTCACTGTGACAAATGCAGCAAAGGCACCAGATGTAGGATATTGCAAAAAATGGGTGTTTTTTTAAACCACAATATAATTTCAGTATTTCAAGCTTGTATTTCACTGTGACAAATCTAGCAAAGGCCCCAGATGTAGGGTCTTGCAAAAAATGGGTGTTTTTTTTATAACCCAGAATATCATTGCAATATTTCAAGCTTGTATTTTACTGTGACAAATGCAAAAAAGGCACCAGATGTAGGGTATTGCAAAAAAATGGGTGTTTTTTTTTAAACCACAATATAATGGCAGTATTTCAAGCTTGTATTTCACTGTGACAAATGCAGCAAAGGCACCAGATGTGGATCTTGCAAAAAATGGGTGTTTTTTTATAACCCTGAATATCATTGCAGTATTTCAAGCTTGTATTTCACTGTGACAAATGCAACAAAGGCACCAGATGTAGGGTCTTGCAAAAAATTTGTGTTTTTTTTTTTAAAACCCAGAATATAATTGCAGTATTTCAAGCTTGTATTTCACTGTGACAAATGCAGCAAAGGCCCCAGATGTAGGGTCTTGCAAAGAATTGGTGTTTTTTTTTTTAAAACCCAGAATATAATTGCAGTATTTCAAGCTTGTATTTTACTGTGACAAATGCAAAAAAGGCACCAGATGTAAGGTATTGCAAAAAAATGGGTGTTTTTTTTAAACCACAATATAATTGCAGTATTTCAAGCTTGTATTTCACTGTGACAAATGCAGCAAAGGCACCAGATGTAGGGTCTTGCAAAAAATGGGTGTTTTTTAAAACCCAGAATATAATTGCAGTATTTCAAGCTTGTATTTTACTGTGACAAATGCAGCAAAGGCACCAGATGTAGGGTCTTGCAAAAAATGGGTGTTTTTTTTTATAACCCAGAATATCATTGCAATATTTCAAGCTTCTATTTTACTGTGTCAAATGCAAAAAAGGCACCAGATGTAGGGTATTGCAAAAAATGGGTGTTTTTTAAAACCCAGAATATAATTGCAGTATTTCAAGCTTGTATTTCACTGTGATAAATGCAGCAAAGGCCCCAGATGTAGGGTCTTGCAAAAAATTTGTGTTTTTTTTTTAAAACCCAGAATATAATTGCAGTATTTCAAGCTTGTATTTCACTGTGACAAATGCAGCAAAGGCCCCAGATGTAGGGTCTTGCAAAAAATTGGTGTTTTTTTTTTTAAAACCCAGAATATAATTGCAGTATTTCAAGCTTGTATTTTACTGTGACAAATGCAAAAAAGGCACAAGATGTAGGGTATTGCAAAAAAATGGGTGTTTTTTTTAAACCACAATATAATTGCAGTATTTCAAGCTTGTATTTCACTGTGACAAATGCAGCAAAGGCACCAGATGTAGGGTCTTGCAAAAAATGGGTGTTTTTTAAAACCCAGAATATAATTGCAGTATTTCAAGCTTGTATTTTACTGTGACAAATGCAGCAAAGGCACCAGATGTAGGGTCTTGCAAAAAATGGGTGTTTTTTTTATAACCCAGAATATCATTGCAATATTTCAAGCTTCTATTTTACTGTGACAAATGCAAAAAAGGCACCAGATGTAGGGTATTGCAAAAAAATGGGTGTTTTTTTTAAACCACAATATAATTGCAGTATTTCCAGTTTGTATTTCACTGTGACAAATGCAGCAAAGGCACCAGATGTAGGGTATTGCAAAAAAATGGGTGTTTTTTTTAAACCACAATATAATTGCAGTATTTCAAGCTTGTATTTCACTGTGACAAATGCAGCAAAGGCACCAGATGTAGGGTCTTGCAAAAAATGGGTGTTTTTTTTAAAACCCAGAATATAATTGCAGTATTTCAAGCTTGTATTTCACTGTGACAAATGCAGCCACAAATGTATTATCTTGCACTAAATAGGTGTTTTTTTAAAACCAGAATATAACAGCAGTATCTAACACTAGTATTTGACTGTGACAAATGCAGCAAAGGCCCCAGATGTGGGGTCTTGCTAAAAAATGCTGTTTTTTTTAAACCAAGAATATAACTGCAGTATTTAAACTTTGTATTTGACTGTCACAAATGCAACAAAGGCCACAAATGTATTATCTTGCCCAAAATGGGTGTTTTTTTCAATACCAGAATATAACAGCACTATCTAATACTTGTATTTCATGGTGACAAATGCAGCAAAGGCACCAGATGTGGGTCTTGCAAAAAATGGGTGTTTTTTTATAACCCTGAATATCATTGCAGTATTTCAAGCTTGTATTTCACTGTGACAAATGCAACAAAGGCACCAGATGTAGGGTTTTGCAAAAAATGGGTGTTTTTTAAAACCCAGAATATAATTGCAGTATTTCAAGCTTGTATTTTACTGTGACAAATGCAAAAAAGGCACCAGATGCAGAGTTTTGCAAAAAAATGGGTGTTTTTTTTAAACCACAATATAATTGCAGTATTTCAAGCTTGTATTTCACTGTGACAAATGCAGCCACAAATGTATTATCTTGCACTAAATGGGTGTTTTTTTAAAACCAGAATATAACAGCAGTTTTCAACTAGTATTTGACTGTGACAAATGCAGCAAAAGATTGGGTCTTGCAAAAAATGGGTGTTTTTTTTAAAACCCAGAATATAATTGCAGTATTTTAAGCTTGTATTTCACTGTGACAAATGCAGCAAAGCCCAATGTATCTTGCAAAAAGGTGTTTTTTTAAAACCAGAATATAAGCAGTATTTCAACTGTATTTGACTGTGACAAATGCAGCACAAATGTATCTTGCTAAATGCTGTTTTTTTTAAACCAAGAATATAACTGCAGTATTAACTTTGTATTTGACTGTGACAAATGCAACAAAGGCCCAGATTATCTTGCTAAAAAATGCTGTTTTTTTTAATACCAGAATATAACTGCAGTATTAAACTTGTATTTGACTGTCACAATGCAACAAAGGCCACAAATGATTATCTTGCAAAAAATGGGTGTTTTTTTAATACCAGAATATAACAGCACTATCAAGCTTGTATTTCATGTGACAAATGCAACAAAGGCACCAGATGTGGGTTTGCAAAAAATGGGTGTTTTTTATAAACCCAGAATATATTGCAGTATTTCAAGCTTGTATTTCACTGTGACAAATGCAAAAAGGCACCAGATGTAGGTTTTGCAAAAAATGGGTGTTTTTTAAACCCAGAATATAATTGCAGTATTTCAAGCTTGTATTTTACTGTGACAAATGCAAAAAGGCACCAGATGCAGAGTCTTGCAAAAAATGGGTGTTTTTTTTAAACCACAATATAATTGCAGTATTTCAAGCTTGTATTTCACTGTGACAAATGCAGCAAAGGCACCAGAGTAGGGTACTTGCAAAAAATAGAGGGATTTTTTTAAAACCCAGAATATAATTGCAGTATATCACGCTTGTAATTCACTGTGACAAATGCAGCCACAAATGTATTATCTTGCACTAAATGGGTTATTTTTTATAAAACCAGAATATAACAGCAGTTTTTAACACTAGTATTTGACTGTGACAAATGCAGCAAACGGCCCCAGATGTGGGTCTTGCAAAAAATGGGTGTTTTTTTATAACCCTGAATATAATTGCAGTATTTCAAGCTTGTATTTCACTGTGACAAATGAAAATAGGCTTTGCTGGTGCACTGAACATGCATAAAAATGGCCGGCGATGCCGACCTAACTAACGGTCGGATAAAATTATTTTTCTGTCTCACTCGGCTCAAAACAGTTTAAATAAATTGTGCACTGCACCCACAAAACATAAATCGCTGTAGATCGCTGAGTTAACAAGCACTTCTGATAACGGATTTCTTTGCTATTCTCTCCCTCCAGCAAGCAGCATCCTATCCCTACACAACTACAGAGCAGAGTGATTGCAGCGCATACGTGGACTTTAGCTTATATAGAGGCTGGGTCACATGCTGCACTGGCCAATCACAGGACATGGGAGTATACCGAACTGGGGGGACTGATGGGTGTTGATAACACCTCAGTCTCGCCTATTCTTGGAGAACCCCTTTTCAGCGCCGATAGTGGTAGGTCAGTGTCGAGATATTTTTGGTACAGTGGTTTTACATATACTTAAAAATTCTAAAAAGTGTAATAAAATGTGTATAAATATATAGATAAATAAAATATATTTAAATGTACAGGGAAGGTAGGAACAATTCAGAAATTAATGAGCATAGGTACACTACGTTGTGTCTCAAGTGCCTAAGAGACCATTTTCTGTAGTGTCATACACGTCAAGTGTGGTATAGTAGGGCGGGTGAGTTGTAACAAATAAGTAAAATCTGTTATAAAAGGATACAAGTAAATATAATAAAAAATACTATAGTATCGTGTGCTTATTTACTCACTTCACGAGGGGGGCGGTTTACTAGGATAAGCATAATACACCTGTAAACCAAATACCCCCCCAGCCTGGATCGCTTCTAGAATCTTAACAGATGAAGGCAGCCAATCACACGGGTGCTTCTGTTCACTTGTCTTTATTGCAATATATATATAAATCCGGCTCAATGCGCTTCGGGACAGGCACGTCCCTTCATCAGGAGAAATATTTAATTTGTCTGGAATAGCAGGGTATTTATACCCTTATTCTGTAGTTAAAATGGCACCAAATTAGCAAAAGGGTGCCAAAAACCATCAAGGGACCGCCCACAGGAGGAGAAAAGACCGGCCAGCCGAACAGATCGGGTTTGGCGGAAGTGTCCGGCCGCGACATTGCGCATGACCGGAAGTCAATGCGTGCCAGGCTGGAACGCATCGCGGCATCCGGCGGTGTTCGTCACTTTCCGGAGTGGCTGTGCGGCTTGTGCGCATGTCCGGAAATGGGCTTCCGAGGTGTAGCGTTCCAAGCTGGAACGCATGTTGTTCTTCCGGCTGGTGCGATCTTCTATGTTTTACTCCTGGATCTCTTTATGCTGCTTGCGGTCATGTAATTTCGGAGGCATAAAAGGGCCAAATAAGCGCATCTTTGTAGTAGTCTTTTCGATAAAATCATCATCATTGGGTCAATTTATTGTTTTTTTGTGGGGCATAAAAAAATCGATATTGAGATATATTCTACATAACATCATAGGGGTGTCTGGGAATTGGTGTACATGACTATTGACTAAAAATTCAATAGGGGGGTTATATATTATGCATCCATATCACATTATGCATGAATTGGGTATTTTGATGCGATGTTGTATGTGAGGATTGAGGTATATGTAGTTCATGTATTCATATAGAATATAAAATTATAAAATATAGAAAGATGAAAGTGAGAAGTCATTATTAGAGATAAAATCCATGAAGAAAATATATATGAAGAAAATACAGTATACAGTTGCAAGAAAAAGTATGTGAACCCTTTGGAATGATATGGATTTCTGCACAAATTGGTCATAAAATGTGATCTGATCTTCATCTAAGTGACAACAATAGACAATCACAGTCTGCTTAAACTAATAACACACAAAGAATTAAATGTTACCATGTTTTTATTGACACACCATGTAAACATTCACAGTGCAGGTGGAAAAAGTATGTGAACCCTTGGATTTAATAACTGGTTGAACCTCCTTTGGCAGCAATAACTTCAACCAAACGTTTCCTGTAGTTGCAGATCAGACGTGCACAACGGTCAGGAGTAATTCTTGACCATTCCTCTTTACAGAACTGTTTCAGTTCAGCAATATTCTTGGGATGTCTGGTGTGAATCGCTTTCTTGAGATCATGCCACAGCATCTCAATCGGGTTGAGGTCAGGACTCTGACTGGGCCACTCCAGAAGGCGTATTTTCTTCTGTTTAAGCCATTCTGTTGTTGATTTACTTCTATGCTTTGGGTCGTTGTCCTGTTGCAACACCCATCTTTTGTTGAGCTTCAGCTGTTGGACAGATGGCCTTAAGTTCTCCTGCAAAATGTCTTGATAAACTTGGGAATTCATTTTTCCTTCGATGATAGCAATCAGTCCAGGCCCTGACGCAGCAAAGCAGCCCCAAACCATGATGCCCCCACCACCATAACTTCACAGTTGGGATGAGGTTTTGATGTTGGTGTGCTGTGCATCTTTTTCTCCATACATAGTGTTGTGCGTTTCTTCCAAACAACTCAACTTTGGTTTCATCTGTCCACAAGAATATTTTGGCCAGTACTACTGTGGAACATCCAGGTGCTCTTGTGAAAACTGTAAACGTGCAGTAATGTTTTTTTTTGGGACAGCAGTGGCTTCCTCTGTGGTATCCTCCCATGAAATCCAATCTTGTTTAGTGTTTTACGTATTGTAGATTCGCTCACAGGGATGTTAGCATATGCCAGAGACTTTTGTATGTCTTTAGCTGACCACTCTAGGATTCTTCTTCACCTAATTGAGCAGTCTGCGCTGTGCTCTTGCAGTCATCTTTACAGGACGGCCACTCCTAGGGAGAGTAGCGGCAGTGCTGAACTTTCTCCATTTATAGACAATTTGTCTTACCGTGGACGGATGAACAGCAAGGCTTTTGGAGACACTTTTATAACCCTTTCCAGCTTTATGCAAGTCAACAATTCTTAATCGTAGGTCTTCTGAGAGCTCTTTTGTGCGAGGCATCATTCACATCAGGCAATGCTTCTTGTGAAAAGCAAACCCAGAACTGGTGTTTGTTTTTTATAGGGCAGGGCAGCTGCAACCAACACCTCCAATCTCATCTCATTTCCAGTTGGCTGACACCTCACTCCAATTAGCTCTTGGAGATGTCATTAGTCTAGGGGTTTACATACTTTTTCCACCTGCACTGTGAATGTTTACATGGTGTGTTCAATAAAAACATGGTAACATTTAATTCTTTGTGTGTTATTAGTTTAAGCAGACTGTGATTGTCTATTTTTGTGACTTAGATGAAGATCAGATCACATTTTATGACTAATTTGTTCAGAAATCCATATCATTTCAAAGGGTTCACATACTTTTTCTTGCAACTGTATATAAGGGATAAAGTCCATGGAGAAAAAAATTAAAATAAATAAATATATATATATTTATATATATATATATATATACACACTGCTCAAAAAAAATAAAGGGAACACAAAGAAAACACATCCTAGATCTGAATTAATTAAATATTCTTCTGAAATACTTTGTTCTTTACATAGTTGAATGTGCTGACAACAAAATCATACAAAAAAAAAAAATGGAAATCAAATTTTTCAACCCATGGAGGTCTGGATTTGGAGTCACACTCAAATTAAAGTGGAAAAACACACTACAGGCTGATCCAACTTTGATGTAATGTCCTTAAAACAAGTCAGAATGAGGCTCAGTAGTATGTGTGGCCTCCATGTGCCTGTATGACCTCCCTACAACGCCTGTGCATGCTCCTGATGAGGTGGGGGACGGTCTCCTGAGGGATCTCCTCCCAGACCTGGACTAAAGCATCTGCCAACTCCTGGACAGTATGTGGTGCAACGTGACGTTGGTGGATAGAGCGAGACATGATGTCCCAGATGTGCTCAATTGGATTCAGGTCTGGGGAACGGGCAGGCCAGCCCATAGCATCAATGCCTTAGTCTCGCCTATTCTCCAAGAATAGGCGAGACTGAGGTGTTATCAACACCCATCAGTACTCCCATATCTTTTACAGGCAGGCACTCTGGTCGACCTGACAAACCTTAAGCAGCCTTTAGCCTTTATCATTTTATTTCTTCCTCTGAACTCCTACAAACCCTTGACGCCTCAAGTTTTTCAGATCTAGTGGAATCCCTTCCAACAGATCTGTCTGACCCTCAAACTCTCTCTCTCTCCTTTGTAGTGTACGGGGACTGTAATGCCCGTCACTACAAAAGGGTCACTTGTTGTGCTGTCGTGTCCCTTATTTTTGGGGAAGTTGGTATAAGTCATCTTTATAAAATGTAATGTAATGTAATGCTATGTATTTCCCTGTTGCTGTAAAATGTGCATGTACAGGGCCTGCTAGGGGTGTCATTCCAGCTCTTAGTCACTAGAGGGAGCTAGGGAGCCCTAGTTTTATATAAGGCCCAGTCAGGAAAAGGAAAGACAGTCTAGAGTTGGAGTCTAGAGTTGTAGTTGGAAGTCTGAGGTTCATAGTCTAGTCTAACCAGAGATTCGACAATGTCCAGAGTCAAGTCCAGGCGGAAAGCCTGCAGACCAGGAGAGGGTATCGCAGTCCCTGTAACGGGTTCCATATCAAGGAGAAGGTTCCCCTCCTGAGTTCCCATATGCAGTAACAGGAATACCGCAGTTAAAGAGCCTGAGGAAGCTGAGAGAGAGACAGAGGAAAAGCATCAGAAAAGCAAGAGGTACTCAAGGACAACAGAGGAGGTACTTGATAAAGATAAAACCAAGGATATACGCCAGAGCTAGGGTATTGGACCTTGGAGAAGAGTTTCTATGTTCCAGGATCAGTCAGGAATAGAGTGCAAGCTGCCTGTACTGCAAGTCCTGTGTTTAACACTCTGAAGTCACCTTGCTATACATATATTGCCTGCATCAACTGTATTGAAAATCAACTGTCTGCCAAGGAACTGCGTTTCCGTCAATGTCCCTATATGATGACTACTAAAGTTTGAGTTCTGCTTTAACATCACGTGGTTCCTCAGTTATTCCTGCTATCAGCAAACGGCGTGCCACCGTTTAATTGGCACTGGCGTCACGAACATTTCCTATCATCCCCTGCCCTTGCAGAGAGTCAGCTGTCTCAGGTTAGTGTCACAATTGCACTACAACACCCAGGAACATTTCTACACCTAACTTGAGTACGCTGCACCTCTATACCCCAATCACAGACATGCTATTAGTAGGCATGGCTGTGATGGCTTCAAAGGGTACACAAGTTAAACGTTTCTTGATTGGCTGCTCTGCAGCCTTTCAAAAAGCGCCATTTAACTCGCCGAACACCGAACTTGAACCCAAACTTTTACTGAAAAGTTTGGGTTCGGGTCCGGGGTCCAAAATCCTAAAGTTTCGGTACGAACCCGGAACTTTACAGTTCGGTGTTCGCTCAACCCAAGAAATCCATTTAACCAGATAGAGACAGAACCAACATATGAAGCATAATAAAAACATCACTAGAGATTGTACTGTGTTTTTTCAAATAAACCCCACATTGAAGGCGAAATTTGTACTCCTCATGCAGTTGGGGTAAATATCTCAAGATAAATTGTTTTCCTGGGGTGTCACTACCAGAGCTTTGGACGTTCTCACAGCTCTGTTTCTCAACCCCTGTGATGATGTCACTACTAGAGCTGGGAGGAGTTTTCTGTTTCCTTCCTCCCAGCTGCATTTTGATTTCCCTGCCTTTATTTTCCCCCTCCTCCTATTGTAGGTGTGGATTATATTTCTCATTTGGGTTGTAGCTCTTGCTTGAGTATCTTCCCTTGCATGCTATCCTTTCACTGGACCTGTGTTCTGCTGCAGCAAGTACTCCGGATATTGCCAGCCTGTCTTTAGATCCGTCTTCACTGCGGCTGCAGCCCCTTCAGCTAAGTGTGCAGACATTGTTGTGTATCTGTGTGTTTTCTGACTGGATCCGAGGCGACCACGGTTCCCTCTATATACTGAGCAGGGCACCGGTGGCCGTGCCCCTTCCACTATTGTAGGGGTTTACAGTGCTCATCAGTCTTAGGTACGCGGGCATGCCTCCTTCCACCATTTGGATCCGGGCATGGGCTTAGCAGCATAGGGAGAGCTTTCGAGGGTCTGACAGGGGTAACCCTTTATCCTCCCTAGTTTGGGTCCGGTCAGTAGCTCTATTTTCTGTGCATGCTCTTGTTGCTCACATACAGCCGTGACATGTGGTTTGTTATTACATGTCTTATTTGCCCTAGAGTTGCAGCATGATTTTATTCCGATTATTCAGGCATACTATTTGCTTACAGAAATCATTTTACATTAATTGAAACACAAAAACTGAAACAATTACTAACATATATTGTTGGGACTTTCACATGAAACAAAAGACAAATTGTAAAAATATTTTACATATACAATTTCAATGTCATCTACATGACAGCTACTCCATATTGTGCTACAATATTTTTCCATATGGAATAATTTCACAGCGGGTCTTCAGAATGAAAAACACAATACAGTGTATTTTAATAATAACGGGAGATCTTATGGGTATTTCTAGATTCGAGAGAAAGCCCCTCTTTGAACTGATTTGTGGGATTAATTATTTTACCCCATTTGTTTCTTTTTCCATGAATCAAAGAAGCAAATAGGTAGCCTAGGAGACACGGATCATTGTGAGCTGAATAGTCAATGCTGAGCTTACATGTACCATATACACCACAGCACTCAGCATATCACATACCCTCCAGCATAAAGTTTATTTTACATCTTGGGACAGTATCTCCAATTTTTATGCCACCTGGGTAATGGAAAGGGTGGGAAGGGGGCGTGGCCAGCAACTGCAACAAATTTATTTACCCCAGTTTTCTGGTGCAAATGAAGCCAGAAATCTATGGCAGCTCAGCGCTAATTTAGATTTCTGTTTTTGCGCATGGACTGCAGGGGGATGTTTCTAACTTATGACAAGGTCTGCCCCTTGACCTTTACATTTAAGTGATCATATTTCAGCTTGGATGTCAGATATTTAAATGGTTTTCACATTTTTACATTAAAAGGCCTATTTTCTAAATTATTCTGTAGTTCCAAGTCTGTTCAGGGCCGTCTTTGCCGCAGGGCAAAAGGGGCAGCTGCCCGGGGCCCAGTTGCTCCTGGGGGCCCAAGGGAGCTCCGTTTCCCGACTCCCATTCACTAGTGACTGCGTCGCTAGGTTAAAACATTCAGAGCCTGGGCCCCGGATGTTTTGTCCCATGCCCGAATGTCCTGTCTGCCTGCTAGATACAACTGTATTGCCGTACACAGAACGGCAATACAATTGAATCTGGACTGGGAAGAGGTGAAGGACCTGTGGTGACATCACAGGTCATGTGATTAGCAAAACAGGCTGTGATAGGATGACCTGGATGATGTCACCATCATGTGACCAGTGCAGGATTGGACTGGAGTGAAGAGGAGAAGGAGCCCTAATGCTGATGACTGTACATGAGGACTGGAGAGGTAAGTGAAGGGAGAGGCAGAGCAATGCTGGGTGTTGTAGTTATTTAACTGGGATGTATGTTAGGGGCTGAAGGGAGGGATGTTATTGACATGGAACTGTGTGCTTGAGGTGGCTGGGGGAGGGAGTGATGTTATTTACATGGGACTGTATGTTGAAAGTGGATGGTGGGGGGGAATGATTGTTTATGTACATGGGACTTAAATGTTTAGGCTACGTTCACACTTGGGTTTGGGGGTCCGCTTGTGAGATCCGTTTCAAGGCTCTCACAAGCAGCCCCAAATGCATCAGTTTAACCCCAATGCATTCTGAATGGATGCGGATCCATTCAGAATACATTCGTTCGGCTCCGTACGGCCCCCGTTCCGTTTTGGAGGCGGACCCCAAAATGCTGCAAGCAGCGTTTTTGTGTCTGCATGGCCTTGCGGAGCCAAATGGATCCGTCCTGACTTACAATGTAAGTAAATGGGGACGGATCCCTTTGCATTGACACAAAATGGTGCAATTGTAAACGGATCCGTCCCCCATTGACTTTCAATGTAAGTCAGGACGGATCCGTATTGGGACTTAGAAATTCAAATCTAATACAAACTAATCGGTCCTGAACGGATGCATTCATTTGTATTATTGGTGCGGATCCGTCCTGTACAAGTACAGGACAGATCCGCACGAACGCAAGTGTGAAAGTAGCCTTAGGGGGTGATGTTTACATGGGATTGTGCGTTGGAGGCAGCTGGGGAGGAGATGATGTTATTTACATGGGACTGTATGGTGGAGGGAGGATTATAACTGCAGGGGGCACTGCAGATCCAGGGGACATTATAGGCGGTCCTATTACTATTGGGGGCTCTAATTAGGAGGGTCTTATAGATCCGCCTTATTTCTACTATGCGCACTATGGGGGCCTTATTACTACTGAGGGGTCTGTAGGGAGCTTTAATTACCACTGGGGAAACAATAGGGGGCCTTATTTATACTGGGGGGGACTCTTGTGCGGGTATTATTAATAAGGGAAGGGCTCTTCTAATAATGGGGGCATTGTTGAGGAGCATTACTCAAAGGTTGGGCAGTGTTACTAATGAGGGCATTCTAGAAGGGAATTACTATTGGTGGGATTATGAGGAGCACTATTACTATGGGGGGCAGTAATGTTTCTTCAGGATAGTATTTGGGGTTATTGGGGGGGGGGGCAGGGGTGTAACTAAAGGATCATGGGCTCCGGTGCAAGAGTTCAGCCTGGGTCCCCCTTCCCTCTGTGCTTTGTGTGTCTTCTTATGCAGCACAAGTGTCTTTGGGCCCCTTCATGCTCCTGGGCCCAGGTAGCGACTGCTACCTCTGCACCCCTATAGCTACACCCCTGGTGGGGGGGGGGGGCACAGGAAGCAGCAGGATAACACTGTGGGCACTCTGCAGAGACGAGTCGGCTGAGAGAAGTTGTCCAGACCGAGGGAGAAGATGATGAGAGATAAGATCTACAGAGAAGATGATGACAGAGAGGTGATGTCATCTGGAGGCCCAGGACGTGACAGGTAAGTGCTGCTGTATAGCAAGTAAGCAAAAGTGCGGGGGGGGGGGGGGGGGCCAGGATCCAGGGGGCCCAAGTAAATTCTTGCCCAGGGTCCAATCAATATAAAGACGGCCCTGGGTCTTTTATAATGATACAGCAAAATGATAAGGTTTTTTATCTGTTTAACACATTTTTCGGATGTTACAGGCTGTGATACTTCAGGTTACCTGGCAACAATTTGGGCTCCCATCTGGATGACCACCATCTGATCACAGTTTAACAACGCTTGTACTGATGCACTCAAAATTAAGACCTATCTTCTGCAAAAATAACTCTCTCATCATGCCACTTTGGTTTGTATTAGATTTTTCGTTCTCAGTCAGTGGAATACATAGAAACACAGGAACATATGGGGTCATTTATCAAACTGGTGTAAAGTAGAACTGGCTTAGTTGCCCATAGCAACCAATCAGATTCCACCTTTCATTTTTCAGAGCTCCTTTGGAAAATGAAAGGTGGAATCTGATTGATTGCTATGGGCAACTAAGCCAGTTCTACTTTACACCAGTTTGATAAATGATCCCCTTTGTTCCTAACCCTAAAGCCCAAAATTTAATTGTATAGCACAATCCTTCTAATTATCCTTGGCCCCATTACCAAAGCAAAAATAGCCATGGAGAGGGCACACCCCTGTCTGGTTCCTTGCTTTTAAAGGCTTGTTTATAAAAAAAAATCATCCTGATCTGGTCTAAAACAGAAAATAAAAAGGGCGCCAACTAAGTCAAATGTACTTTTTCATATCTAATGACATATTTACTAAGGACAATTTCTCATTATGACAGAAATTCAATTAACAATCTTTCTAACATTATCTGGAGCCTGTCTAGATGGAACAAATCCCATATGCTGGGGGTGATGGAACCTTTCAGCTGAAATTCCAATAAATAACTTCAAATCCACATTCCATAGAAAATGTAGCCTAAAGTTTTTAACATCCACATGCGCTGTTTTGGAATAACTATAATCATAGCCTCTAGAAATGCCTTAGATATCTCATCCCAATAATTTATAAGCCTGAAAAAGACATCCGTCCATCCAGTTCACCCTGTTATCCCGCAAGTTGATCCAGAGGAAGGCAAAAAAAAAACATGAGGTGGAAGCCAATTTTCCTTACTTTACGGGAAATAAAATTCCTTCCTAGCTCCAATCAGGCAATCAGAATAAGGCCTCATGCACAGACCGTTGTGTGCATCCGTGGCCCCCTGCTGCCTGGCAGCACCCGATCTCTTACAGGGGGCTGTGATCCGCACAATTAACCCCTCAGGTGCCGCACACCCCCCTCCCTCCCCAGTTTTAAATTCATTGGTGGCCAGTGTGCCCCCTCCCTCCCCTGAATTACATTCATTGGTGGCCAGTGCGGCCCCCCTCGCTCCCTGTATTACTGTACATTCATTGGTTGCCAGTGGGCCCCCTCCCTCCCCTGTATTACTGTACATTCATTGGTGGCCAGTAGGCCCCCCCTCCCTCCCCTGTATTACTGTACATTCATTGGTGGCCAGTGCGGCCCCTCCTCCCCCTCCGAATTAAAATCCCCCCCCTATCATTGGTGGCAGCGGAGAGTTCCGATCGGAGTCCCAGTTTAATTGCTGGGGCTATGATCGGTAACCATGGCAACCAGGACGCTACTGCAGTCCTGTTTGCCATGGTTACTTAGCAATTTTTAGAAGCATTATACTTACCTGCGATGTCTGTGACCGGCCGGGCGCTCCTCCTACTGGTAAGTGACAGGTCTGTGCTATAAGCAATGCGCCGCACAGACCTTTCACTTACCAGTAGGAGGAGCGCCGGGCCGGGTCACAGTCAGCGATGGTAAGTATAATGCTTCTAAAATTGCTAAGTACCCAAGGGCAAACCAGGACTGCAGTAGCGTCCTGGTTGCCTAGGATACCGCTCGGAGTCCCAGCGATTAAACAGGGACTCCGATCGGAACCCTCCGCTGCACCAATGATGGGGTTAATTGTGCAGGATCACAGCCCCCTATAAGAGATCGGGTGCTGCTCACGGCAGCAGGGGGCAGTCATTTACACAGTTCATAGTATATTTCTAACTTTGAAGCGTCCCCATTACTAAGGGAACGCCCTCTGTGTTAGAATATACTGTCGGATATGAGTTTTCACGATCTTACTCAAATCTGATGGTATATTCTAACATAGAGGCGTTCCCATGGTGATGGGGACGCTTCAAGTTAAAATATACCATTGGATTGGAGAAAACTCTGATCCAATGGTATAATAGGGACTCCTGACTTACAATGCAAGTCAATGGGGACGGATCCGTTTGCAATTGCACCATATTGTGTCAACGTCAAACGGATCCGTCCCCATTGACTTGCATTGTAAGTCAGGACGGATCCGTTTGGCTCCGCACGGCCAGGCGGACACCAAAACGACTATTTCTTCATGTCCGTGGATCCTCCAAAATCAAGGAAGACCCACGGAAGAAATAACGGACACGGATCATGGACCCCCGTTTTTGCGGACCTTAAAAAAAATGGTCGTGTGCCTGAGGCCTAACTCCCTGGATCAACAACCCATCTCTAGTAGCTATGGCCAGTAATATTATTACACTCCAGAAATACATCCAGGCCCCTCTTGAACTCTTTTAGTGAACTCACCATCACCACCTCCTCAGGCAGGGAGTTCCATAGTCTCACTGCTCTTACCGTAAAGAATCCTCATCTATGTTTGTGTACAAACCTTCTTCCTCTAGATGCAGAGGATGTCCCATCATCACAGTGACAGTCCCTGGGAATAAATAGATGATGCGAGAGATCTCAGTACTGACTCTTGATATACGTGGTTATAAAAAGTCTACACACCCCTGTTAAATGTCAGGTCTCTGTGCTATAAAAAAATGAGACAAAGTAAATCATTTCAGAACTTTTTCCACCTTTAATGTGACCTATAAACTGTACCACTCAACTGAAAAACAAACTGAAATCTTTTAGGTGGAGGGAAAGAAAACAATAAAAAAACTAAATAATGTGGTTGCATAAGTGTGCACACCCTCTTATAACTGGGGATGTAGCTGTGTTCAGAATTAAGTAATCACATTCAAAATCATGGCATACATCTGCCATCATTTAAAGTGCCTCTTATTTACTCCACATAAAGTTTCAGGCTGCTCTAGTAGTCTTTACTGAAATTTTCTTAGTCGCATCCCACAGCAAAAGCCCATGGTCCACAGAGAGCTTCCAAAAGCATCAGATGGGATCTACATTGTTAAAAGGTATCAGTCAGGAGAAGGTACAAAAGAATTTCCAAAGGCATTAGATATACCATGGAACACAGTGAAGACAGTCATCATCAAGTGAAGAAATTATGGCACAACAGTGACATTACCAAGAACTGGACGCCCCTCCAAAATTGATGAAAAGACGAGAAGAAACTGGTCTGGGAGGCTAGCAAGAGACCGACAGCAACATTAAAGGAGCTGCAGGAATATCTGGCGAGTACTGGCTGTGTGGTACATGCGACAACAATCTTCCGTATTCTTCATATGTCTGGGCTATGGGGTAGAGTGGCAAGATGAAAGCCTTTTCTGACAAAGAAAAAAATCCAAGCCCAGGCTACATTTTACAAAAACACATCTGAAGTCTCCGAAAGCATGTGGGAAAATGTGTTATGTCTGATGAAACCAAGGTTGAACTCTTTGTCACCATACCACAGTGAAGCATGGTGGTGGCAGCATCATCATCCTTATGGGGCTGTATTTCTTCAGCTGGAACTGGGGCCTTAGTTAAGCTAGAGGGAATTATGAACAGTTCCAATACCAGTCAATATTGGCACAAAACCTTAGGCTTCTGCTAGAAAGCTGAACATGACGAGGAACTTCATCTTTCAGCATGACAACAACCCAAAGCATACATCCAAATCAACAAAGGAATGGCTTCACAGAAGAAGATTAAAGTTTTGAATGGCCCTGCCAGAGCCCAGACCTAAATCTGATTGAAAATCTGTGGGGTGATCTGAAGAGGGCTGTGCACAGGAGATGCCCTCGCAATCTGACAGATTTGGAAAGAAGAGTGGTCAAATCTTGCCAATTCCAAATGTGCCATGCTGATAGACTTTTCCCTTCAGGGACCCTTTGGACCCGGGATTTAAATTATTAGGGTTCAGATAGCCATACGGCTAATGGTTTCCCGTTTAAGGTCACATATAAAATATAACATTTATTAGGTATTCTTTAAAATGAACGGGAAGATAGAAAAGAAAAGGTATCTAAAATTAAAGTGGCTCTAGTGCTTGGTGACAGTATACACTTCTTTTATTAATGGTTACTGCTTTTGTTTGCAGTCTTTCCCATAGTGTATCTCAGTCCTGAGGAGTAAATCCTATTATATTTTCCTCCTCCGGTCTGATAGGATTGTGACGAGATGTGGTCTCTCTGTCAGCCCTGCACCGGGGTGTATGGAGTACACGTAACTCTATCCCTGAGTTCCTCATTAAGGACTGAGTATAACTGTTTAGATCGGTTAACCCAGTGCCTGCAGCGCACCAGGGGCCGATCAACAAGCACTCTACACTAGTCTAAAACCTAAACTTGCAGCTCCCCCGACATGTTTCACCACGGATGTGGAGTCTTCAGGGGCAGTGGAGCTACTATCAACTGCCCCTGAAGACGCCACATCCGTGGTGAAACATGTCGGGGGAGCTGCAAGTTTAGGTTTTAGACTAGTGTAGAGTGCTTGTTGATCGGCCCCTGGTGCGCTGCAGGCACTGGGTTAACCGATGTAAACAGTTTTACTCAGTCCTTAATGAGGAACTCAGGATAGAGTTTACGTGTACTCCATACACCCCGGTGCAGGGCTGACAGAGAGACCACATCTCGTCACAATCTATCAGACCGGAGGAGGAAAATATAATAGGATTACTCCTCAGGACTGAGATACACTATGGGAAAGACTGCAAACAAAAGCAGTAACCATAATAAAAGAAGTGTATACTGTCACCAAGCACTAGAGCACTTAATTTTAGATACCTTTTCTTTTCTATCTTCCCGTTCATTTTAAAGAATACCTAATAAATGTTATATTTATATTTGACATTAAACGGGAAACCATTAGCAGTATGCTGATAGACTCATACCCAAAAAGACGGAGTGCTGTAAAAAAATATCAAATGGTGCTTCAAGAAAGTATTATTTTAAAGGGTGTGCACACTTATTATTTTATTTTTATATTTTTCTTCCCTCTATCTAAAAGATTTCAGTTTATTTTTCAATTGAGTTGTACAGTTTATAGGTCACATTGAAGGTGGAAAAAGTTCTGAATGATTATCTTTGTCTCATTTTTTTACAGCACAGAAACCTAACATTTTAACAGGGGTGTGTAACATAGTAACATAGTAACATAGTACATAAGGCCGAAAAAAGACATTTGTCCATCCAGTTCGGCCTGTCATCCTGCAAGTTGATCCAGAGGAAGGCAAAAAAAAACTGTGAGGTAGAAGCCAATTTTCCTCACTTTAGGGGAATAAAAAATTCCTTCCCGACTCCAATTCCTTCCCGACTCCAATCAGGCAATCAGAATAACTCCCTGGATCAACGACCCCTCTCTAGTAGCTATAGCCTGTAATATTATTACACTCCAGAAATACATCCAGGCCCCTCTTGAATTCCATTATTGTACTCACCATCACCACCTCCTCAGGCAGAGAGTTCCATAGTCTCACTGCTCTTACCGTAAAGAATCCTTTTCTATGTTTGTGTACAAAACCTTCTTTCCTCCAAACGCAGAGGATGTCCCCTCGTCACAGTCACAGTCCTGGGGATAAATATATGGATGGGATAGATCTCTGTACTGACCCCTGATATATTTATACATAGTAATTAGATTTCCCCTCAGTCGTCTTTTTTCTAACGTGAATAGCCCTAATTTGATAATCTTTCAGGTACTGTATTTGCCCCATTCCAGTTATTACTTAGTGCCCTCCTCTGGACCTCTCCAGCTCTGCTATGTCTGCCTTGTTCACTGGAGCCCAGAACTGTACATAGTACTCCATGTGTGGTCTATGTTCTTATCACGGGCATCTATGCCCCTTTTGATGCAACCCATTATCTTATTGGCCTTGGCAGCAGCTGCCTGACACTGTTTTTGCAGCTTAGTTTGCTGTTTATTAAAATTCCTAGATCCTTTTCCATGTCAGTGCTAACGAGTGTTTTTACCATTTAGTATGTACGGGTGACTTGCATTATTCCTTCCCATGTGCATAACTTTACATTTGTCAGTGTTAAACCTCATCTGCCATTTATCTGCCCAAGCCTCCAATCTATCCAGATCCCTCTGTAGTAGTATACTGTACTCTTCAGTGTAAAATACTTTACACAGTTTAGTGTCATCTGCGAAAATTGATACTTTACTATGCAAGCCTTCTACAAGATCATTAATAAATATATTGAAGAGAATAGGGCCCAATACAGACCCCTGAGGTACTCCACTAGTGACAGTGACCCCAATCTGATTGTGTACTGTTAATAACCACCCTCTGTTTTCTATCATTGAGCCAGTTACTTACCCCACATACAGACCGTTTCTCCCAGTCCGAGCATCTCATTTTATATACTAACCTTTTATGTGGTACAGTGTCAAATGCTTTGGAGAAGTCCAGATACACGACATCCATTGATTCGCCGCTGTTAAGTCTAGAACTTACCTCTCATAGAAACTGATTAAATTAGTTTGACATGACCGATCCTCACGAAGCCATGCTGATATGGCGTTATTTGCTTATTTCCATTAAGATGCGCTAAGATAGCATCTCTCAGAAAACCTTCAAACAGTTTACCCACATCAGATAGTTAAACTTACCGGCCTATAGTTTCCAGGCTCTGTTTTTGGACCCTTTTTGAATATTGGCACCACATTTGCCATGCGCCAATCCTGTGGGACATTCCTGTCAGTATAGAGTCCGCAAATATCAGAAATAAGGGTCTGGTGTAGACTTTTTATATCCATTGTATTTATACATAGTTATTATATCTCCCCTTAGTCATCTTTTTTCTAACTGAATAACCCTAATTTTGATAATCTTTCTTGGTACTGTAGTCCATCCATCCAGTTATTATTATTTTTGTCCTTCTTTGAACCCTCTCCAGCTCTGCTATTTTTATATTATTATATTATTATTATTATTATTATGTATTATTAAAGGTCATTCATTCCATGGGGCTGTACATATGAAAAGGGGTGCACATACATAATAGAGACAATTGCACAAAGCATGAGCAAACTGGTACAGAAGGAGAAAGGACCCTGCCAGAGGTGGATTAGTCGAGCAGCTGAGTATAGATTGTAGGGGTGCGAGAGTGCTAGGTGGAAGACCACAGAGGAGGATGTTGTAGTAGTCTAGTGAGGAGATGATAAAGCAATGTTCAAGCATTTTTGCAGACTCACGTTGAGGAATGCGCGATGCGGGAGATATTTTTGAGTTGTAGACAGCAGGTGGTGGAAAAGGGTTGGATGTGCAGTTCTAAGGAGAGGACAGAATCCAAGGTGACTCTAAGTAGCAGACTTGGTTGACCAGGGAGAGTGTGCAGCCATTGATCGTGATAGATAGGTCTGTAGGGGGGGTTGAGCAAGATGAGGAAAGATGATAAATTTTGTTTTATCCAGATTAAGTTTTAGAAAGCAAGAGGAGAAGAAGAGGATATGGAAGATAGGAATTGTGGAATTCTGGTAGTAAGGTGGTGATGTCTTGAGCAGAGAGGTAGATTTGTGTGTCGTCATCATAAAAGTGATACTGAAAGCCATGGGACTCTATGAGCTGTCCCAGCCGAAGGAGTAGATAGAAAAGAGAAGGGATCCTATGTCTGCCTTGTTCACAGGAGCCCAGAATTGTGCAAAGTACTCCATGTGAGGTTTGACTAGATGATTTGTAAAGTGCAGGACTATCTTCTCATGACGGGCATCTATGCCCCTTTTGATGCAATCCATTATCTTATTGACCTTGGAGCAGCTGCCTGACCTTAGTTTCTACAGCTACCGTAAGTCCTTTTTCATGTCAGTGTTACCCAGTGTTTTACCATTTAGTATGTACTGGTGACTTGCATTATTCCTTCCCATATGTATAACCTTACATTTGTCAGTGTTAAACCTAATCTGCCACTTCTCTGCCCAAGCCTCCAATCTATCCGATCCATCTGTAGCAGTATACTGTCTTCTTCCGTGTTAATTACTTACACAGTTTAGTGTCATCTGCAAAAATTTATATTTTACTGTGCAAGCCTTCTACAAGATCATTAATAATATATTTAAGAGAATAGGACCCAATATTGACCCCTGAGGTACCCTACTAGTTATGGTGACCCAATCTGAATACATATATGAGAAGAAAGACCATAATACAGCTGCAGCATAAACAGATGTGGATAATAGGAGAGGTTGCAGAGACATGCAATGTATACTATGTGTGTGCTACAGAAGGAAGCTTAGGGGAGAAATTGGATATAAATATACTCTTCCATGTTTCTGCAATGCGGCCAAGTTAAGGCATTACATGGAGGTCTCCTGGGTAGAGTTGAGCGGACACCTGGATGTTTGGGTTTGACGGAACTTGAGAAAAAAGTTTGAGTTCGGGACCCGAATTTGACCCAGCACCCGAACCCGCATTGAAATCAATGGGGACCTGAATTTTTGAGCACTAAAATGGCTGTAAAATGTCATGGAAAGTGCTAGAGGGCTGCAAAAGGCTTTAAAATGTGGTTAAGAGCATGGCAAGTGCTCTGCAAACAAATGTGGCTAGGGAAATGACTTTAAATAACATAAAATACATTAAAAAAAATAATAATAATCTTGATCTAGGTGGACGAGGTCCATATGGAGTAGGAGGTTGAGGAGGCGGTGGATGTGGCGGTGTAGGTGGAAGCGGCGGTGGAGGAGGAGGAGGTAGCCTACACTGCTTTTGGTTTTAAATTTTATTTTTAAAATTAAGGTACACCCAAAAACATTGGGAAATATAACCTGTGATAACCCCCTCCAGTCATGCTAAACACACGTTCAGACAATACACTGGCTGCAGGGCAGGCCAACACCTCCAAGGGGTAAAGGGAAAGCTCAGGCCATGTACCCAATTTGGAGACCCAGAAGTTGCAGGGGCTGACCCCTGTCAGTCAGCTCGTGTAGGCGTGGGGACATTCACTGCCCCACCATGTCGCACGTCCCCGTGATGTTCACGATCCAATTTGATATCTGCTCTATCAACTTTTGATGTTCTTTTATGCGCTTACCATGGTGATCACGGGTGGCGGGGAAGAGAGACCACATCCAAGGGAGGATTCATTTTTTCAAATTTAAAATTATAGAGTTGAAATATGGAGAAATTATTAAAGTGTAAAAGTGTGACAACTTTTCAAAGTTTAGGCATAGAATGAAAGGATGCGGTGCGCATTATATACTAAATAATATATAAAATTTTATTCCCTGTCACCTTTGCATAGCAGGTGTTTATTCACGTCTAAAATTGTATAATGTCAACCTAAGAATGTACCAGAAAAATTATTGAAATTTATTAAGCTGTCAACTAGGTAGAGGAGGGGTATATTACACCCAAAATTGGTGAATTTCACCAGAAAATGTAACTGACAATTTTTTTTTTGTTTAACCTGTCTACTAGCAGTGACACTATAGCAGTGGTACTATACACCCAAAAATTAATTTCACCAGAAAATGTAACTGACAATTTTTTAAATTTTTTTTTACCAGTCTACTAGGTTTGCAGTGGTACTATACACACCAAAATTGGTGAATTTCACCCTAAAATGTAAATGACAATTATTTTTTTTTAACCGGCCTACTAGGTATAGCAGTAGTACTATACACACAAAAATTGGTTAATTTCACCCATAAATGTAAATGACAATTTTTTTTATTGTTTAACCTGTCTACTAGGTATAGCAGTGGCACTATACACCCAAAAATTTGTTAATTTCACATAAAATGTAAACTGACAATTTTTTTTTTTTTTACCAGTCTACTAGGTATAGCAGTGGTACTATACACCCAAAAATTGATGAATCTCACCCGAAAATGTAAATGACAATTATTTTATTTTTTAACCGGTCTACTAGGTATAGCAGTGGTACTATACACCCAAAAATTAGTGAAATGATATAAAATAAAATACGTACAAATAAATAAAAAAAGTGATTTATGAGGTGGAGTTCCATATAGAGTAGGAGTTTGAGGAGGCGGTGGACGTAGCGGTGTAGGTGGAAGCGCAGTGGAGGAGGTAGCCAACACAGGTTTTTTGGATTAATTTTTTTTTTTTCATTAGGGTACACTCTAAAAGAGTGTGAAATTTCCAAAATACAAGAATGAGCAATTGCGCTGCAGTATAACAATGGCTGGTTAGTGCCGGTATACATGTCTATTCTGCACAAGGTACGGACAAGTCCTGAGGGATCCATGCCTGGTTCATTTTAATGAACGTGAGCTTGTCCACATTGGCTGTGACAGGCGGCTGCGCTTGTCTGTGATGACGCCCCCTGCCATGCTAAACACACGTTCAGATAATACACTGGCTGCAGGGCAGGTCAGCACCTCCAAGGCGTAAAGGGCAAGCTCAGGCCATGTGCCCAATTTGGAGACCCAGAAGTTGAAGGGGGCCAGACCCGTTATTCAGTACGTGTAGGCGTGTGCACACATACTGCTCCACCATGTGGTGAAATGCTGCTCTGCTAAGACGTT
Organism: Bufo bufo; assembly: GCF_905171765.1. Classification (NCBI taxonomy): domain Eukaryota; kingdom Metazoa; phylum Chordata; class Amphibia; order Anura; family Bufonidae; genus Bufo; species Bufo bufo. The sequence goes on from NC_053389.1 coordinate 483,206,543, forward strand.
CCATATCAGCTGGTGGTGCTGGTTGTTGTGGCGTGCTGACAAAGCTTTTCCAAATTTCGGCCATGCTAACCCTGCCTTCTGAGGTGCTGGTGGTGCCCCAGCTGCGTTGGCGACCTCTTCCTCGTCCTCTGCCTTCGCCTTGTGCTTCCACTGTGCCCTCACTGTCAGGTGGGAATGCCACCAGCAGCGCGTCTACCAGCATGCGCTTGTACTCGCGCATCTTATGATCACGCTCCAGTGAGGGAATTAAGGACGGTACGTTGTCCTTGTAACGGGGATCCAGCAGCGTGGCCGCCCAGTAATCAGCACAAGTTAGAATGTGGGCAACTCGCGGTCGTTGCGGAGACACTGCAGCATGTAATCGCTCATGTGTGCCAGGCTGCCCAGAGGCAATGAAAAGCTGTCCTCTGTGGGAGGTGTATCGTCTGTGTCCTCTGTATCCCCCCATCCACGCACCAGTGATGGCCATGAGCTGGTCTGGGTGCCACCCTGCTGTGAATATGGTTCCTCCTCCTCCATCTCCTCCTCCTCATCATCCACCTCCTCATCATCCAGAACTGTGCCCTGGCTGGACAATTGTATACCTTGGGTTTGTGGGTGGGTGCAGGAACCCACCTTCGGAGCCACTTGGGAATGACTGGCGGGAAACCCTACGAAATGATCCCTCATCCTCCTCCTCTCCTGTGCCACATCCTCTTCCATCATCGCCAGGAGCGTTTGTTCAAGGAGGCATAGAAGTGGGATAGTAACGCTGAGAACGGCGTTATCGGCACAGGCCATGTTGGTGGAGTACTCGAAACAGCGCAACAAGGAACACAGGTCTCGCATAGAGGCCCAGTCATTGGTGGTGCAGTGGTGCTGTTCCGCCGAGCAACTCAACCGTGCGTGCTGCAGCTGAAACTCAACTATCGCCTGTTGCTGCTCGCACAGTCTGGCCAGCATGTGCAAGGTGGAGTTCCACCTTGTGGGGCACGTCACATATGAGGCGGTGGGCGGGAAGGCCGAAGTTACGCTGCAGCGTTGACAGGCGAACAGCAGCAGGGTGAGAACGCCGAAAGCGCGCACAGACGGCCCGCACTTTATGCAGCAGCTCTGATATATCAGGGTAATTTTTAAGGAATCTCTGCACCACCAAATTCAGCACATGCGCCAGGCAAGGGATGTGCATCAAACCGGCTAGTCCCAGAGCTGCTACGAGATTTCGCCCATTATCGCACACCACCAGGCCGGGCTTGAGGCTGACTGGCACAAACCACTCATCGGTCTGTTGTTCAAGGCCCGTCCACAGCTTCCTGTGCGGTGTGGGGTTTGTCCCCCAAACAGATAAGTTTTAAAATTGCCTGCTGTCGTTTACCCCTGGCTGTGCTGAAGTTGGTGGTGAAGGTGTTACGCTGACTGGATGAGGAGCTGGTAGAGGATGAGGTAGCAGAGTAGGAGGAGGAAGCAACAGGAGGCAAACTGAAGCGCCCTGCAATCCTCGGTGGTGGAAGGACATGCGCCAAACTGCTATCCGCCTCAGGCCCAGCCGCCACTGCATTTACCCAGTGTGCTGTTATGGAGATATAACGGCCCTGACCGTGCTTACTGGTCCACGTATCCGTAGTCAGGTGCACCTTACCACAGATGGCGTTGCGCAGTGGCACCTGATTTTGTCCCCCACTTGGTTGTGCAGGGAAGGGATGGCTTGCCTTGAAAAGTAGTGCGGCTAGGCATGACGTACTGTGGGACAGCCACCGCCATAAGGCCTTTAAAACTCTCCGTCTCCACCAGACAAATGACAGCATGTTTAAAAGCCAGTAATTTAGAAATGCTGGTATTCAGGGCTAGGGATCGTGGGTGGGTAGGGTGGTACTTCCTCTTCCTCTCCCGCGTTTGGGAGATGGAGAGCTGAACGCTTCCGTGGGACATTGTGGAGATGCTTGGTGACCCAGGTGTTGGTGTTGCTGGCAGATCCTCTGTTTGCCGGGGGGCAGGTGGCACTGTCACTCCAGAGTTGGATGAAGAGGCCGAGGACTGCAGCAGAAGAGGAAGCTGAAGGAGCCAGAGACCTTTCTTGGATTTTTGAGGTGTCTACTCCACTGCAGCTCGTGCTTTGCACTTAAATGCCTGGTCATGCAGGTTGTGCTCAGGTTGAGAACGTTTATGCCTCGCTCCAGGTTCTGATTGCACAGCGTGAAACCACTCGTGTCTTGTCGTCAGCACATTGTCTGAAGCTGCCACGCCAGGGAACTCCTTGGAGCTGGCTTTGGTGTGCTCGGTCCCTTGCTGCGGTGGGCAGTAGCAGGCGTACTGTCTAGAGGATGGTTGCTCCGCTTTTGCACCCTGCTCCCTCTTCTGCTGTGCTGGTGGCTCTGTGCGACCACCAGGGCCGTCTTTATTATTGATTGGACCCTGGGCAAGAATTTACTTGGGCCCCCTAGATCCTGCCCCCCCCCCCGCACTTTGCTGTACTTGCTATACAGCAGCACTTACCTGTCACGTCCAGGGCCTCCAGATGACATCTCCTCTCTGTATCATCTTCTCTGTAGATCTTCTCTCTCATATCTTCTCCACTCGGTCTGGACAACTTCTCTCAGCCGACTCGTCTCTGCAGAGTGTGACACACAGACATTTTAGCTTCCTCACATTTCTATCATTATCCCCAACTGGAGTGCCCACAGTGTTATCCTGCTGCTTCCTGTGCCCCCCCCCAGGGGTGTAGTATAGGGGGTGCGAGGTAGCAGTCGCTACCGGGCCAAGGAGCATGAAGGGGCCCAAAGACACTTGTGCCGCATAAGAAGACACACAAAGCACTGAGGGAAGGGGGACCAAGCTGAACTCTTGCACCGGAGCCCATGAGCCATTAGTTACACCCCTGCACCCCCAATACCCCCAAATACTATCCTGAAGAAACATTACTGCCCCCCATAGTAATAGTGCTCCTCATAGTCCCACCATAGTAATTCCCTTCTAGAATGCCCTCATTAGTAACACTGCCCCCAACCGTGATAATGCTCCTCAACACAGCCCCCATTATTAGAAGATTCCTCCATATTAATAATACCCTCACAGAGTCCCCAGTAGAAATAAGGCCCCCTATTGTTTCCCCAGTGGTAATAAAGCTCCCTACAGACCCCTCAGTAGTAATAAGGCCCCCATAGTGCGCATAGTAGAAATAAGACGGATCTATAAGACCCTCCTAATTAGAGCCCCCAGTAGTAATAGGACCGCCTATAATGTGCCCTGGATCTGCAGTGCCCCTGCAGTTATAATCCTCCCTCCACCATACAGTCCCATGTAAATAACATCATCTCCTCCCCAGCCGCCTCCAACGCAAATCCCATGTAAACATCACCACCTAAGGCTACTTTCACACTTGCGTTCGTGCGGATCTGTCCTGTACTTGTACAGGACGGATCCGCACCAATAATACAAACGAATGCATCCGTTCAGGACCGATTAGTTTGTATTAGATTTGATTTCTAAGTCCCAATACGGATCCGTCCTGACTTACATTGAAAGTCAATGGGGGACGGATCCGTTTACAATTGCACCAGTTTTGTGTCAATGCAAAGGGATCCGTCCCCATTTACTTACATTGTAAGTCAGGACGGATCCATTTGGCTCCGCAAGGCCAATGTGGACACAAAAACGCTGCTTGCAGCATTTTGGGGTCCGCCTCAAAACGGAACGGGGGGCCGTACGGAGCCGAACGAATGTATTCTGAATGGATCCGCATCCATTCAGAATGCATTGGGGTTAAACTGATGCATTTGGGGCTGCTTGTGAGAGCCTTGAAACGGATCTCACAAGCGGATCCCCAAACCCAAGTGTGAACGTAGCCTAAACATTAAGTCCCATGTACATAAACATCATTCCCCCTCACCATCAACTTTCAACATACAGTCCCATGTAAATAACATCACTCCCTCCCCCAGCCACCTCAAGCACACAGTTCCATGTCAATAACATCCCTCCCTTCAGCCCTAACATACATCCTAGTTAAATAACTACAACTCCCAGCATATCTCTGCCTCTCCCTTCACTTACCTCTCCAGTCCTCATGTACAGACATCAGCATTAGGCTCCTTCTCCTCTTCACTCCGGTCCAATCCTGCACTGGTCACATGATGGTGACATCATCCAGGTCATCCTATCACAGCCTGTTTTGCTGATCACATGACCTTGTGATGTCACCACAGGTCCTTCACCTCTTCCCAGTCAGAATAAATTGTATTGCGTTCTGTGTACGGCAATACAGTTGTATCTAGCAGGCAGACAGGACATTCGGGGCATGGGACAAAACATCCGGGGCCCAGGCTCTGAATGTTTTAACCTAGCGACGCAGTCACTAGTGAATGGGAGTCAGGAAACGGAGCTCCCTTGGGCCCCCCAGGAGCAACTGGGCCCGGGGCAGCTGCCCCTTTTGCCCTGCGGCAAAGACGGCCCTGGCGACCACCGCCTCTTCCTCCGAACTATATAGGTCACTCGCATGACCTTGATTCCATGTGGGGTCGAGGACCTCATCGTCCTCCACATCATCTTCCACCCAGTCCTTCACCCCTGCCTTCCTTGTTGGTCTGCACACTTTCGAAGCCCCAGCAGTTGCACCTGTGTTTCGTCATCATCTCGAGACATGCTGCGATGGTCCTCCCATGTACTCATCTTGAAAGATAAGTGGTTGGGCATCAGTGCATTCAATTTCTTCACTTCTGGGGCAGGGCTAGGTGGATGGCCCTGGGAAACCCTGCTAACAGAGTAAAAAGCAGAGAGACTGCTGCATGACTTGGGGCTCAGACTGCTTGGGCTGATTTGCAAGGGGGTGAGGTGAAAGACTGATGGACATTGGCTGCAGGTGCCACTGTGGTCTTTCAGCAGTATACTGGGTGGAGACAATGTGAAGGAACTGGATTCACTGTCAGCAACCCAATCTACTATCGCCTGTACTTGTTCAGGCCTCACCATTCGTAGAGCAGCATTAGGCCCGACCAAATACCGCTGCAGGTTCTGTCGCCTACTCGCACCTAGGAAGGGGTTTCACAGATTGACCACGTCCTCTCCCTACAACAGGAGCTCCACCAGCAGCATCACGACCTGGGCCACATCCCTTATTTGACGCTCTCCTCATATTTTTCGAATTTAGGATCTTGCCCTAAATGGGTGTTTAATTAATAGTAGAATAGAACGACAGTATGTAAAGGGTGTATCTCACACGGCCCTGAACCAGACTAGGCCTCAATTAAGATTTTTTTGCCCAAAATGGCTGTATTTCAAATGCCTGAATCAAACCCCTGTATGTAGAGGGTGTATCTCACACGATCTGAACCAGTGTAGGCCTGAATTAAATATTTCTTTGCCAAAATGGCTGTATTTCAAATGCCTGAATAAAAAACCCCTGTATGTAAAGGGTGTATCTCACACGTCTGAACCAGTGTAGGCCTGATTAAAGATTTCTTGAACCAAAATGGCTGTATTTCAAATGTCTGAATCAAACCCCTGTATGTAGAGGTTGTAACCAGTGTAGGCCTTAATTAAAGATTTCTTTGCCCAAAATGGCTGTATTTCAAATGGCTGCATTTCAAATGCCTGAATCAAACCCCTGTATGTAGAGGGTGTATCTCACACGGTCCTGAACCAGTGTAGGCCTGAATTAAATATTTATTTGCCCAAAATGGCTGTATTTCAAATGACTGTATCTCAAATGTCTGAATCAAACCCCTGTATGTAGAGGGTGTATCTCACGCGGTCCTGAACCAGTGTAGGCCTGAATAAAATATTTCTTTGCCCAAAATGGCTGTATTTCATGCCTGAATCAAACCCCTATATGTAGAGGGTGTATCTCACACGGCCTGAATCAGTGTAGGCCTGAATTAAAGATTTATTTCCCAAAATGGCTGTATTTCAAATGCCTGAATCAACCCCTGTATGTAGAGGGTGTATCTCACACGGCCTGAACCAGTGTAGGCCTGAATAAATTATTTTTGCCCAAAATGGCTGTATTTCAAATGCCTGAATCAAACCACTTTATGTAGAGGGTGTATCTCACACGGTCTGAACCAGTGTAGGCCTGAATTAAATATTTCTTTGCCCAAAATGGCTGTATTTCAATTGCCTGAATCAAACCCCTGTATGTAGAGGGTGTATCTCACACGGCCTGAACCAGTGTAGGCCTGAATAAAAAATTTTTGCCCAAAATGGCTGTATTCAAATGGCTGTATTTCAAATGCCTGAATCAAACCACTTTATGTAGAGGGTGTATCTCACACGGTCTGAACCAGTGTATGCCTGAATTAAATATTTCTTTGCCCAAAATGGCTGTATTTCAATGCCTGAGTCAAACCCCTGTATGTAGAGGGTGTATCTCACACGGCCTGAACCAGTGAAGGCCTGAAATAAAGATTTCTTTGCCTAAAATGGCTGTATTTCAAATGCCTGATTCAAACCCCTGTAATGTAGAGGGTGTATCTTACATGGCCTGAACCAGTGTAGGCCTGAATTAAATATTTCTTTGCCCAAAATGGCTGTTTTTAAAATGGCTGTAATTTCAAATGCCTGAATGAAACCCCTGTATTTGGAGGGTGTTTCTCACAGGCCTGAACCAGTGTAGGCAAAAATTAAAGATTTCTTTGCCCAAAATGGCTGTATTTCAAATGACTGTATTTCAAATGCCTGAATCAAACACCTGGATGTAGAGTGTGTATCTCACACGGCTTGAACCAGTGTAGGCCTGAATTCAATATTGGTGCACCAAATGGCGGTATTTCAAATCTCTGAATCAAACCCAAATGTATTAAAGGTGTATCTCACAATGATATCTGCATCAAAGGCTGCCAACTAAATTTTTTTTGCCCATACAAATGTTTGTTTAACAATTGAATTTGACAGCAGTATATAAGCCTGTCATTTCATACGTGCTGATGCTGCAAGGCCTGAAAATGTGTTTTTTGTCAAAAAAGTGTTTTTTAAAACCCCAGAAAATGATGGGTGTATTTCTAGCTTAAATTGCACACTGACTAATCCAGATGTTGTAGATTGCCAAAAAAGTGTTTTTTTGGTAACAGAATATGAAAGCTGTATATATTAAACTTGAATTTAACACTTGCAGAACAGGAAAATACATTTTTTTGGCAAAAAAATGTGTTTTTAAAACCCCAGAAAATGATGGGTGTATTTCTAGCTTAAATTGCACACTGACTAATCAGATGTTGTAGATTGCCCAAAAAAATAGTGATTTGAAATGTCCAAAAGCTCAGATGCAGTGCTGGTGCACTGAGCTTGCAAAAAATGGCAAGAATTATAAAAGTTATTTTTTTTGGTCAATGGGCTCAGGGCAGGGTAAAACGATTGTGCCCTGCACCCACACAACTATTTCTATGTAGATCGCTGAGTTAGATTCTCTCCTATTCTCTCCCTGAAATCACAGCAGCATCCTCTCCCTACACTTGTAACAGCAGAGTGACGTGCAGCACTATGTTACTCAAGCTTATATAGAGCCTGGTCACATGCTGCTCTGGCCAATCACAGCCATGCCATTAGTAGGCATGGCTGTGATGACTTCTAAGGTCAGACAGTTAATCGCTTGGTGATTGGCTGCTCTGCAGCCTTTCAAAAAGCGCCAAGAAAGCGCCGAACACCGAACCCGAACACAAACTTTTACTGAAATGTTCGGGTTCGGGTCGGGGTCCAAAAATCTTAAAGTTTGGTATGAACCCAAACTTACAGTTCAGGTTCGCTCAACCCTACTCCTGGGGTCAATCACAGAAAAGATTCAATCAAATTAATTTTTGCATAAAGACGCACTACTCTAAATATTCTGCACTTAAATGGTTTTCACACAATATAACAAACTTTAAAGAAAGAAAATGGTTTAAAATAAGATAGTAAAAAAGATACTCATCCATTTACTCCCTAGCTGTTCAGTGCCGTCGATCTCATGGTCTCTACAGTCTCTGTTTACTTGTTGCTGATCACGTGCTATTTACACACATGACCTCAGCTAGAGATGAGCGAATTTCATGTTATGAAATTCGTTCACGCTTCGTTTGGTGGTAAAAGCAGAATTGCGTTACGAATCCTGCTACCACGGATTATAACGCAATTCTATGACGGAATGCATAGCAGAATGCCTTTAGAGGCATTCCGTTATCATTCCATCATAATAGAAGTCTATGGCCTGCATACGGATCTGTCCCGTTTCCATTATGCAGGAGAGGACTCCCCTGCATAATGGCTTTGAGATGGATCCGTTTGCAGCCCATAAACTACTATTATGACGGAATGAATAACTGAATGCCTCTAAAGGCATTCCATTATGCATTCCGTCATAGAATTGCGTTATGGTCCGTGGTAATGGAGATCCATAACTCAATTCTGCTTTTACCACCAAACGAAGCGTGAACGAATTTCAAAATATGAAATTCGCTCATCTCTAACCTCAGCAGCTGAAACATTTCAATTGTCTTGTCTGTATGTTCATCACTAGACCACTAGGCTAGTGACTGGCTTCAGTAGTCATGGTGTAGGACGGAACGTGATCAGCTTCAGTGAAGTAAATGGAGACTGGAGGGAACGGCAATGCTGGAGCGGCAGGAAATTAAATTTTATTCTTTTCAAACTACAATTTGACTTAAAGGGGTTGTCCTGGTTCAGGGCTAAACCCGGATATAAGCTGCCTTTCACTCCTTTACCATGTACAAGTGGAGCATCGGGCATTTCCTTGCTCTGATGCTCCACTTGCCTTACGCTGCATCGTGCAGCCTCTAAATCCACCCACAACAGCGCCACACGTCACCTTTTTGTGCTGGTAATGTCACCGGGCTCCCTGCTAGGTGGAAGTCTCCCCCTACCATACTGATATGAAGCCCGGTACGTCACCAGCTCACAACAAACAGACCTTGTCCTGCGTGATGCAGTGCAAGGCGATAGTGCATCGGAGCAAGGAAATTCATTCATGGTAAAAGAGTAAGGCCCCTTTCACACGTGCGAGTATTCCGCGTGGTGCGATGCTTGAGTTGAACGCATTGAACCCGCACTGAATCCGACCCATTCATTTCTATGGGGCTGTTCACATGAGCGGTGATTTTCACGCATCACTTATGCGTTGCGTGGAAATCGCAGCATGCTCTATATTCTGCGTTTTTCACGCAACGCAGGCCCCATAGAAGTGAATGGACAAGCAAGTGCGGATGTGGTGGCGATTTTCACACACGGTTGCTAGGAGACGATCGGGATGGAGACCCGATCATTATTATTTTCCCTTATAACATGGTTATAAGGGAAAATAATAGCATTCTGAATACAGAATGCATAGTAAAATAGCGCTGGAGGGTTAAAAAAATAATAATAATAATTTAACTCACCTTAATCCACTTGATCGCGAAGCCCATCTCTTCTGTCTTCATCTTAGCTGTTTGGAGGAACAGACCTGTGGTGATGTCACTCCGGTCATCACATGATCCATCACATGATCTTTTACCATGGTGATGGATCATGTGATGACCGGAGTGAAGTCACCACAGGTCCTGTTGCTGCACACAGCTAAGATGAAGACAGAAGGAGATGTCGGGCTTCGCGATCAAGTGGATTAAGGCGAGTTAAATTTTATAATACAATCTACAGAACACCGATCCCAAGCCCGAACTTCTGTGAAGAAGTTCGGGTTTGGGTACCAAACATGTGTGATTTTTCTCATGCGAGTGCAAAACGCATTACAATGTTTTGCACTCGATCGGAAAAATCGCGCATGTTCCCAAAACGCACCCGCACATTTTCCCGCAACACCCGTCAGAAAGAGGCCTAAAGCTCATATCTGAGTTCATCCCTAAACCTTGAAAACCCCTTAAAAATGCAATCTTGGACACCCCGTTAAGTCTGAACTTTATCCCCAAGTCCTTTCAGGATACAGTCACAATAGGAGATGGAAACAATCTTTACCATGTAACATAATCTACATGGAAGATAAAATGGTCTGGATTTGTAGACTAGTAGGTGAAATTCGGCATACTAAAATGAGTCTGCAAATTTGAACTGATGAGAATGAGCACAATTAACCAATAAGTACAATTCATTTTAAGCTAATTACATAGTCTAAAATGGACTGCAGCACAACAATATAAAACACATTCAAAGACACATAAGAGTTCAATTTACATTGCATTATTGACAGAGTTCATTAAAAATGTACAATAGAAACATAGTTATTACTAAACTTTACTGAAGCAAAATAAAATAGTGCAGCAATAATAAGAACTTTCACAGAGAATTTCTAAAGATGAGTAATTTTACTAATTGACAGACTTCCAGTGTATTTCACGGATATCAATGACTCAGTTTTGGTATACTGCACAATGCAATGAATAGCTTGCAGTTCCTGCAAATTGACAACAGAAGATGGTACAGTATGCTAATAATGGCTATACACATGGGAGAAGTATTGGCCGGAGTACAAATTGATCCTTGTGATTATTCGATCAGGGAGGAAAAAATTAATAAATACCAATCGGGTCTGATAGATGCAATCCCACCTCTGCCGCCCACAGTTATCTGCAAAATGGGGGTCTCCTGACTTCTGTCCTACTAGGGAAGATGGCTGTTCATATCTCTCATAGAAGTGAATAGAGAGAGTTGTGCACATTCAGAACCATGAAAATTCCACCTTTGTAATAATTTTCCTACAGCCAGATATCGACTCACCACAGGGGGTCAGAAGTCAGAGGATCTCTATAATGGAGGCATATGTAGTTCCAGAGGTGGGACCTATATATATCAGACATTAAAAGTGCTAGGCTGCATGGTGCTGATTAGGACTGCTATATAAAGTTTGTAAAGAGCTAATCCATTTGTCTCTATTCCCAGTCTGTCTGCCTGTCGTCTGACCTAACCAATTTCTGTGACCTTGATCTTTTCATCATTCCGACTTGTGACCTTGTTCCACATGCTTTGGTCCTGGACTGATTTCATGTACTCTGTCTTTCTGATCTCAACTTGGCTCAATCAGTGTGCTTTGCCTGTTCCTCTGGTGCTCTGCACTGGTGTATCTGACCTCTGTGGGTTAGCTGCCAACTACAACGTGGACTATTCCAAGAGGTAACTCCCCTGCAGCAAAGACCAGATCCCCATATAGGGGTTAACAGTAAAAACCAGGAGGCCACAAGGCCACAAGGCCAGCAACGATCTCAATATTAGCTCAAAATTCAAACCGGTTAGCTGGCACAGTGGTTCCACAACCATTCCAGTGGGGATCCAACACTCTGCTGCAGTAACCACTTCTGTCCACTACACAATAGACAGAACTGTGATGTTCCAGCACCTACTTCAGGTGCTGGAGCTATCCCAAGCAGCTGATCAGCAGGACTAGTTGATGTCAGAGCCCTGGCAATCTGATATTGAAGGCTATCAATTTAAAAATACTTGAAAGACCCTTTAAGACATTTCCTGCATATATGTCATAAGTGGCTAAGATGGAAATACCACCTTAAAGATCGAGCATAAAATCTATTGCTCAAGCTATTGTCTGTCAGCTCTTTATTTATATATAGAGTTTGTTTCCTTGCACTCCATCGAGGGTAGAGGTGAAATCCGCATCCGTCAGAAATTTATGGCATATTCTGTAATGAAGCCATAAATGTCTAAAATTACATGGAATATTGTGGAGTTAGGGAAACATGAACGACTGTATTAACCCTTTTAAACCTTTTAAGGTCGTAAAAAAATAATTTTTAAAATTTGCAGAGCTATTGGAATTAGAGATAAGCTAATCGAAGCTGACAAAGTCGAATTCGGTCCAAATTTAAGACAAATTCGATTCTGAACAAATGCGAATTTCCTCACGCTTCGTGGTAATGAATTGCATTATTTCCTACAATGGCGGGCGGCTAAAATGGCATCTAAAATGGCGGCTACACGTGTGAGGACATGGGTCAAGGAACTCTGGGAAGGCGGAATGACCTATAATGCCATGCATGCAGCCAATCAGCAGCCAGCCCGGTGATGTCACAGCCCTATAAATACGGCGGCCATCTTAGGCTACTTTCACACTTGCGGCAGGATGGATCCGACAGCTGTTCACCCTGTCGGATCCGTCCTTCCGCTAAAAGTCCTGCATGTCCGACTTTTTAGTCCGGCGGCCTCTCACTGCGAACTACCATACTGCGCCGGAACTTCGCCCCGTCCCCATTATAGTCAATGGGGAAGGAGGGGCGGTCCGGCGAAATAGCGGAAGGACGGATCTGACAGGGTGAACAGCATGTCGGATCCATCCTGCTGCAAGTGTGAAAGTACCCTTAGAGTCTGCCATTCACCATCATACATTGTTCAGGGACAGACGTGTATGCAGGCGCTAGGGAGAGTGAAAGAAAAACGAATTGTTAAAAAAAAAAAGGAAAGAAGCTATTTACTAGTGCAGGGAAAGGATAATGAGAGGAAATCATTTCATAAGCAAGGAGAGACGTGTGCAGATGCTAGGGAGATTCATAGAAAAATCCTCATCGTGTAAACAATCAATTTACAAGTGCAGGGAAACATTACATGGGAATCCAGATAGTCTCATAATACCTATCTGTTATTGCAGCAATTAATTATCAGTGATGAGTGGCAGGGGCAATATTAGAATTTGCAATATTTTGCGAATATTTGGGCGAATATTCGTCATATATTCGCGAATTCGAGAATTTGTGATCTCCACTCTTTATTTTCTTGATTGTGAAAATCGGCAATCGGAAAAATTCGCTATAAAAATTTGCGATCAACATTACTCCTAAAGTCAAAGATATGCAGCCTTCTCATTGGCCCACAAGCAAGAAGCAGTGAGGGATCATGGGTACTGATGAAAAAAAAATCTAGAATATTCGCAATTACGAAGATATAGTGCTATATTCCAGATATTCGCAAATTCTCGAAGTGCCAATATTCCCGATAAAAATTCCCGATTAGAATATTTGCGATCAACACTATTAGTTATTGGTGGTTATGTTGAAAAGCCTTTAGTGCTTTTATCTATGGAAAAAGATAAATTTATATGCAGGTCACTTTTGCTGTTAACTGCGCTGATATCATTTAGTGGCCTATTTCAATACAATACAAGAAATATATACACATGTCACTTTGTTGTTATTTATGCTAAAATCATTTGCAGTCATTTTGGTGAAAGAGTATAGGGCGGTATTTCAGTAATACACAAAACATTTGAACGCTACTGCACGGTTGCATTCATTTCTGGTGAAAGAGTGTATGGGGCTTATTTCTTTAAAAAAAAAGAAGAAAATATACGCACAGCTGGTGAAAGCGTATAATGTTCTATTTCAGTCCAACACGAAAAAATAAATTTTCTGGTCACTTTTGCAGTTACTTCTGTTGAAAGCATATAGGGACGTATTTCAGTAAACAAAGAAAAATAGATACACACTGTACTGTTGTAGTAATTTCTGGTGAAAGAGTATTAGGCCGTACTTAAGTAATACAAGAAAAATATATACCCACTGCACTGCTGCATTAAATACTGTGAAAACGTATAGTGGCCTTATTTCAGTAATACAAGAAAAATATATACCCACTGCACTGTTGCAGTAATTTCTGGTGAAAGCGTATAGGGCAGTATTTCATAAAAAAAAAATCTACCTGGTGTTATTTGCGCTAAAAGCGCTTATTGCCATATGTAAGAAACAAAAGCGAAAAATATACGCAGTTAACTTTTCGTGTTATTTACGCTAAAATAATCTATTGGCCTTTTTCAGTCGAATATGAGAAATATTTACGCAGGTCACATTTCTTTTTATTTCCGCTATAATTATTGAATGGCTATTTCAGTCCAAAACGAGAAATATATTCTGGGCTTTTAGGGTTGTTTTAATTTGCTTTTAATTATTTTAGTTCAGCTAAAAGTATGTCAGACAGAGAAGTGCCAGGACATGCACAGAGGAGTGGCAGAGGCATAAATGTTTCTGGAGCAGCCGCGCAGGCAGAGGTTGCAGCAAATTTAGGAGCCATGGCAGCAGGAGTTGCAGCGAGAGGCCTGAGCTCCCGGTGTCATCTACTGGTCGTGTCTTGACCAGCAACCCAGTGGTTATTGATTGGTTAACTCGGTCATCCAATTCATCCGAAGTGACATCGGACACCCCCAGCCAACAGTCGGTGGGTTCGTCAGACACAACCCTTGTTGGCATGGCTCGGGATGAGGCCCTGTGCCCTCACCTGTCCTCAAACTGCCTCTGTCCTTTGCTGTTCCCTCAGCCACAGAAGTACTATCTGCTGTGGGCTCAGCTCTACTATTCAGCAAGGAGGAGCTAATCGAGGACAGTCAGCAGCTAATGCCCAGCCAATATTTGGAGGAGATTGGAGGAGACATCTGCCGCTTTCTCCACTAGGAAGGCATGTAGTAATGAGGAGAGTGGCATGGGAGGTCGTGTTGCGAGCGGTCAGGCTCCTGACCCAGAGAGCATTGAGGAGGACACCAGTGACTTGCAGACACTACTCGATGATTATGAAGCCGATCGCACTTGGGAGCCGGGTGAAGAAGGGGCTTCATCATCATAGGGAGAAGATGGTGTCAGCTTGCCCACGAGGCAGCGGCTGAGCCAGCAATGTGTTAGCATGGCTGGGAGTCGGCAGGGTGGCAGCAGTGGGAGGTCGGCAGCCAAACGGGCCTGGGGTAGACCACACACTTTGCAGCAGCCTAGCTGCCCGGAAAGGAGTGGTGCCCGGGTTCATGCAAGCAGCGGCACTAGCAGTCAGTCAGTGCGGAGTGTTGGTGGGAAAATCAGCTACTCGGCGGTGTTGCAGTTTTTTGTCAAGACTACGGAGAAGGTGAACATGGCCATATGTCGAATCTGTGGGCAGAAGGTGAGGCGTGGCCAGGGGGCCAATGTTGGCACCACTGCCCTGCAACAACTTATGCAGCGACACCATAAAGTGGCCTGGGACAATCATGGCTCTGATGTGGTGGTCCAGCCTGCCACAGCCACCGCTACATCACCTACTGACACTCACCCCATTGCAGGCAGTCAAGGCTCCACGGGCTCAGCAGAAGGGAGCTGTCTGTCTGTTCCATTGTCTGCTGGTTCTGAAGCTCCTGCTCCTCCTCCTTCTACTCCTTGTCAGTCATTTCGCCAGCAATCAATCACTGAAGCGATTGCCAAGCGACAGCAGTATGCATGCACGCATCCAACGGTGCAGAAGCTGAACGTGCTCATGGCCAAGTTGCTGGTGCTGCAGGCCCTGCCTTTCCAAGTGGTGGACTCTGCACCTTTCATAGAACTGATGTCTTATGCCGAGCCAAGGTGGAGAGTCCCAAGACATCATTTCTTTTTGCAAAAGGCAGTACCAGCCATGCACATTTACGTAGAACAGAAGGTGGCCAGTCCTTAAACCTCTCTGTGTCTGCCAAAGTGCACTGTAGCGCCGACGTGTGGAGCTGTAACTACGGTCAGGGACAATACATATCCTTTACGCTCACTGGGTGAATGTGGTTCCTGCACAGCCACACCAGCAACTTGGCCAGGTCACGCCGCTTCTGCCTCCACGTTGTCACACCATTTGTCCTGCAACAATATCCCCTCTGCCTCCTCATCCTCCACCATGTCCTCAGCCTCCACTGCATGGACAAGTCACAGTGCCCCTCCAGCATTCCAAATGTGCAAGACAAGCAGTGTCACGTGGTTCTGCACCTGGTTTGCATGGGCGAACGTAGTCACACAGGGGAGGAACTGCTCAGTGTCCTTCAGAAAGAAATCGACTGCTGGCTTTCTCCGCAACAACTGAAAATCGGAATCATGGTGACCAAAAATGGGTAGAACATGTTGTCAGCACTGCGTCAAGGAAGGCTGAGCCATGCGCCCTGCATGGCACACGTTTTCAATCTGGTTGTCCAGCGGTTCCTGAAGTCATCCATCCATCTGCAAGACATCCTAAAAATGGCCAGGAAACTTTGCAGGCACTTCAGCCACTCATACACACAAAGCACACCCTTCTTGAGCTGCAGCGGCAGAACGGAATCCCCCAACATAGGCTGATATGCGACGTTTCCACCCATTGGAATTCCACCCTCCATATGTTGGACCAACTGTACGAACAGAGAAGGGCCATCAACGATTTCTTGATGATCCAAACGGATAGGGGTACTCCCCTTTGTAGTTTTGATGTCAGCCAGTGCAGCTCATGCGTGACACCGGCCCATTTGCTCAGGCCCTTTGAGGAGGCCACGTTATTTGTCAGTCGCCAGGACTACGGGATGAACGTTGTCATTCCACTGCTTTATGTCCTGGAACAGATGCTGGAAAATATGGCTTGCCAGGGGACTGAAGACGTGGCGTCTAGATCTCACGGCCACGTCATTCCTGTGCGGGGCTGAACTGGAAAAGGAGGAGGAGGGGAGGAGTACATTGGAGCACAGGCAATATGTAGCCAATTTAGTATTTTTTCTACTGAGATGACAGGAGAGGAGGAGCAAGAGCAGCCGGAGGAGCAGAGGGCGATTAGGAAGACGAGACAGAGGACCCAGACACACCGTGGCAGTATGGAGTGGAGATGGATGCAGGAAATCCCTCAGAGTCACTTGCATAAATATCCCGCTGCATGCTCACTTGTTTGCATAGCGACGAATTGTCACCATTCGGCAGAGGGACGACTTCTGGCTCTCCACCATGTTGGACCCTCGCTACCGTTCCAAAATCGGGGCCTTTTTAGACCCACTGAGAGGGAGGACAAACTGAAGTACTACAGAGACATCCTATGTAGTCAGATGGCCTCTGCCTATCTGCTCCATCGTCCATCCTCTCGCAGGTCTGACCAGGGGGGCCCTCTGTGCTCACATTCCACTGCCATGGCAGCTGGGGGCGGGGTGCGGTGGCAGAAACAGTAGCAGCCCTATCAGCAACATCCTGAGTCTAGAGTCCATGATGAGCACCCTTTTTCAACCCGCATAGTGAAAAAAACGACTCACCAGCAGCAGGTAGACCTGGAGCAGGACCTGACCAGCAGGTGGTGGCATACTTGGACAGCACCCTGCCACACCACATTGAATATCCGCTGGACTACTGGGCAGCCAAACTGGATTTGTGGCCGCAACTGGCAGAGTTTGCCCTGGAAAATCTGTCCTGCCCGACCAGTAGTGTGGCATCAGAGCGGGTGTTAGTTACCCCAAGAAGAACCCAAAATGTGGAGAGACTTACTTTTGTCAAGATGAATCAGGCGTGGATCGACAAGGATATCCACCCACCGATGCCTGATGCAGCAGATTAGATCATCCATCTCCACACCATGTCACTATGCCACTCTGTATCCTCCTGATGCTTCCATCTCCACACTGTCACCATGCCACTCTGTGGTATCATGCTGTTGCTGCCATCTCCACACTATGTCACCTTGCCACTCTGTGGTATCATGCTTCTGCTGCCATCTCCACACTATGCCACCTTGCCACTCTGTGGTATCATGCTTATGCTGTTGCTGCCATCTCCACGCTATGTCACTGTGCCACTCTGTGGTATCATGCTGCTGCTGTTGCTGCCATCTCCACACTGTCACCTTGCCACTCTGTGGTATCATGCTGCTGCTGTTGCTGCCGTCCCTCCACACTATGTCACCTTGCCACTCTGTGGTATCATGCTTCTGCTGCCATCTCCACACTATGCCACCTTGCCACTCTGTGGTATCATGCTTATGCTGTTGCTGCCATCTCCACGCTATGTCACTGTGCCACTCTGTGGTATCATGCTGCTGCTGTTGCTGCCATATCCACACTGTCCACCTTGCCACTCTGTGGTATCATGCTGCTGCTGTTGCTGCCATCTCCACACTATGTCACCTTGCCACTCTGTGGTATCTTGCTGCTGCTGTTGCTGCTGCTATCTCCACGCTATTTCACTGTGCCACTGTGTGGTATCATGCTGCTACTGTTGCTGCCATCTCAACACTATGTCACCATGCCACTATGTGGCCTCCTCATGCTGCCATCTCCACACTATGTCACCTTGCCTCTCATTTTTATCATCATGCGGCTGCTGCTGCTTAAAAGGCCTTAGACTGATCACCCGCCCCACAATCTAATTTAGGTTTTAGAACCAACAAACCCAACTTGCTGTTGAGGGCTGGATTAATCTGTAGGTTACCGTCATACAGCTCTACAGATAACTTTCCATCTGCATCTTTCTCAACAAACTGTGCCCTCAGTCTTTTATCCAGACTCTGTCATTGTGCCACTATGTGGCCTCCTCATGCTGTCATCTCCACACTATGTCACCTTGCCAAACATTTTTATCATCATGCTGCTGCTGCTGCTGCTTGAAGGTCTTGGACTGCTCAACCGCCCAACTTGCTTTTGAGGGCTGCATTAATAGAAACATAGAAACATAGAATGTGTCGGCAGATAAGAACCATTTGGCCCATCTAGTCTGCCCAATATACTGAGTACTATGGATAGCCCCTGGCCCTATCTTATATGAAGGATGGCCTTATGCCTATCCCATGCATGCTTAAACTCCTTCACTGTATTTTGCAGCTACCACTTCTGCAGGAAGGCTATTCCATGCATCCACTACTCTCTCAGTAAAGTAATACTTCCTGCAGGTTACCGTCGTACAGCTCTACAGATAACTTACCATTTGCATTTTTCTCAACAATCTGTGCCCTGTCATTGTGCCACTCGGTTGCCTCCTCGTGCTGTCGCCAACTCCAGAATCTGTCATTGAGCCACTCTGTAGCCTCCTGATGCTGTCGCCAACTCCAGACTTTTTTTATTTTGCCACTCTGTGGCCTCCTCATGCTGCCGCCACCTCCAGATTCTGTCATTTTGCCACTCCGTAGCCTTCTTAACGCTAACATGGACCTGTAAGACTGAGTTAATATTTGAGTTATTTGGTCAGTTTTGGCCCCGTGACTACCCAAATAAGTGAAGTGTGCAGTGATTCTAATAGCGACACCTGTCATCTGCATGTCATCCTCACTGACAGTATTATTTCACTAACCCAGCACACTCCCTATACGTGTTACTGCAAGGCACAGTGTTATACATCCATATAAAGGCTCTCTGCAGCCCGAAAACAGACATTATTTAATGCGATTCGCCGCAAATAAATTCGGATCGAAGCAAATTTTTTCGGAAAATTCGGCGAACCAGCTGAATCGAATTTTTTTGAAATTCGCTCATCTCTAATTGGAATGTTTATATTGTGAGGGTTTCTGTCATTATAATTTAAAGGGAAAATTAATTGCAAGTTAACAAGCGAAATAAACAAGCTTATTTAAATGACAAAGAGCAGACACATATAAAACATTAAAATAAGGCACCTGAAGTAACTGCGTATCATTCATGGGTCTTTATTTCATAACCAATGATGATATTTCAATTTGCAAAACATTTGTAATTGAGTTTGTCCTTCCTTTGCGCTACATGTCATTGTTTTCACACTATTGGACTTTGAGGGTCACTTCAAAAGCATTAAATTTTTCCACTACATTAATCCCAACATTTCATGTGTAGTAATAAATCTCACAGTGATATTTAAATAGCACTATAGTTGTTGAATTGCCTCATTTTCATTATTCCTGTCATAAGATAAAACAGTATAAGTTAAAAATATAAAAAATGCAATTTACAATTGCATTACATGCCATATACACAATGTAAAGTAATTCACAGTTATCTCACTTTTAGAGTATTAATGATTTTTAGACGTAATGCTTCTATCTGAGCTTGATGTTTCATCTCTATAGAGAGTTTAAAGGGGAAAATTAATGAAACATTACCAAAAGAGAAAAAAATCATACAGTACACCTGATGTAAGTGGCAAATAAAAAACACAATTATTTTAATTATTATAGGGATAAAATGGTAAATTATTTTTTAGTTAAGGGTGATTTCTAGAAGTAAAATATTGATGACCTATCCTCGGGATAGGTGACCAGTATCAGATTGGTTGGTGAGTCTCATTCCTGGCATCCCACTGATCACCCATTTAAAGAGGCTATGGTGCCTGATGTCACGTTCATCGGTCACATGGCCTATGTTCAGTTCAGTCCCATTCAAGTAAATGGATCTTGGCTGCGATACCAAGCACAGCCGCTATATAGTGTATTGAACTGTGCATGATATGCTTAAGGATGGTGCAATGCTCATCAGAGCGCCGCAACCTCTTCAAACAGGAGATCAGCGGTGATGGTGTTGGATCACACATATTTGAGATTGAAGATCTATTCTGAGGATATGTCATCAAAAATTGTACTCCCTGAAATATTATACTCCTAAAAAAACACTTTAACCTTCTTAAGACAGTAGATACTTTTCAGAAGGCCACCTTTTGAGAACTCACCCCTTCCTTTTGGATTTTTTTTTGGCCAAATGTGCTGAACAAGGAAGCCAGCAGACGGCCACTGAAATGTTAAAGTAGGCAGTGGGTGGGAAAGTGAAGAGAATGTCCATGTTGGAAATTAGGAATAAGAGGGTACCCAAGCTGGGTCCAGGAATGAAAGGACGAGCCATGTTTGGGAATGTTAATAAGATATGGAGCAATTCTGAGGACCAAGAATGAAAGGTGAGCAATGCTGGGGACAAGGAATAAGAGGGGTGCCATGCTGGGTATGAAGACTCCTAGGGGTCTCATAATTGGAGGCAAGAATTAGAGGTGTGCTTTTCTGGGTACTTGGAATAAAGGAGAATCTGATCTGGGGACCAAGAGAGGGATTCTGCTGGGGACCAAGATTTAGAGGAGTGTCATGCTGGGGACTAGAAATAGATGGGTGCCATAATGGGGACTAAAGATGAGAGGACCTTCATGAGATGGAAAGGGAGGATCACAAATGGTGGCCAACAATGGGGGCTGAATGAAAGCCAAGAATGGGGGCCAGTTTTGTTGGCTGGAGTGACTTATGTACAGTATCATGGCTGTTTTATTAATCTTGGCCTGGTTCTAAGAATTTGATGAAATGCGTAAAATACATAATGTTCAGTTCGTTCATCCATCACTATTTGTATTTATTTGTGTGCTGTACATGTTTGCTGACTTTATTAGACATTTCATCCTCAGCTTTGTTCTGTTACTGTATTGGTTTTAAGTAGAGATGAGCGAATCGATGCTGACGAAGTAGTATTCGTTACGAATTTCAGTAAAAATTTGATTCGCACCAAATGCGAATTTCCTCTCGCTTCGTAGTAACGAATTGCATTTTTCCTAAAATAGCTGCTGCACGTGTGAGGACATAGAGAAAGGAAGTCTGGAAAAGCGGGATTACCCATACTGACCTGCATGCAGCCAATCAGCAGCCAGCCCTGTGATGTCACAGCCATATAAATACTGGCCGCAACCATCTTAGATTCTGCCATTCACCAGTGTACTTAGTGCAGGGAGAGACATGTCTGCAGGCCCTAGGGACAGTAAAAGAAAATCTTTTTGCAAAAAAAAAAAAAAAGGATTTACAAGTGCAGGGAAAGATTATTCAAGGTGTAGTGAAAGGATAGGGGGCAATCATTCCACTGCATTTTTGTTGAACAGGGGTCAGTAGGGGAGGGGACAGCCTGGTTAATTGGAACATTCCTATTACACCTTGCAGCACTGACTGGCGATACAAATTGCCAATATACAGCTCTGTAATTCCAGCAAACCGTTCTTATTTGGGTGCAAGTGCTGTTTGATACAGGCATTAACAGGATTTATTACAAGGAAATATTTCTACATTTTATTTGCCCTTGTGCGGTGCAGTTATATGTTCTAAAGCTTTTTTTGGCTTGCATTAGTGGGAAAAAAAATGGCTTATTAGCTGTTGTGTGGTGAAGTGCGAAAATTACAGTGGTAAAAGGAAAAATATCTTTGCCTCTCAGCGGTGCAGTTATCTGTTTAAAGCCCCTTTTTGTGTGCATTAGTGGAAAAAAGAAAAATATATTTGCCGTCTAGCGGTGCAGTTATCTGTTTTAGGGTCCATTCACACGTCCGTAATTTGGGTCCGCATTCATTCCGCAATTTGCGAACCCATTCACTTTAAATGGGGCTGGAACAGATGCGAATCTGCATTTCCGGGATCCGCATCCGTTTTTTCGGGATCCGCAACTCTGTTCCTGAAAAAAATTGAACATGTCCTATTCTTGTCCGCAATTGCGGACCAGAAAAGGCATTTTCTTTTATAGTGTCTGTGATGTGCGGTCCGCAAATTGCGGATCGCACATTGCAGGTGTCCGTATTTTGCGGATCCGCAAAACACTTACGGACGTGTGAATAAACCCTTAAAGTCCTTTTTTGCAGGTATTAGTGGAAAAAGGAAAAATATCTTTGCCGCCTAGCGGTGCAGTTATCTGTTTTAAAGCCCTTTTTTTGCGTGTATTAGTGGAAAAAGGAAAAATATCTTATGTGACACTGGCTCTTTTTGGAAAATATATGGGTTAATGTACACCTCCTTTTGTGGTATGGAACAACTTACTTAGTGGTGAAATTCTTTATGTGACACTAGCTCCTTTTTGGGAAAATGTATGGGTGAATGTACACCTCCTTTTGCGGTATGGACTGAAGTACTTAGTGGTGAAATTATTTATGTGACACTGGCTCTTTTTCAGAAAATGTATGAGTAAATGTACACCTCCTTTTGCAGTATGGACTGAAGTACTTATTTATAAAATTTTCTCTGTAACTCTGACTCTTTTTTGGAAAATGTATTGGTGAATGCACACCTTTTGTGGTATGGGCCGAATTACGTAGTGGTGAAATGTGTTATGTGAAACGGGCTTGTTTTGGGAAAATTGATGGTTGACTGTACACCTCCTTTTGCTATATGGGCTGAATTGCGCAGTGTGGAAATTTTTAATTTCAAAGTAAACTCCGCTAATCTATATCTCTTGTGAAGTCGATGTCTCCGAATATGCCCCTCTTGCGATTTACTACAAATACATTATTTTCATGTAGAGATCCAAGAATTATGTTGGAGGCATGTAGTGTATGCAAGCCATGTGCGACCCCTCTAATCGCTCTCACGCTTTTCTGTACCCAGGGTCACACAGGGGAGAAACTGCTCGTTGTCCTTCAGCAAGAAATCGAATCCTGGCTTTCTGCGCAACAACTCAAAATTGTAACCATGGTGATCGACAGCGGGAAGAACATGGTGTCGGTGCTGAGTCAAGGATGGCTGAGCCATGTGCCCTGCATGACACATATGTTCAATCTGGATGTCAAGCGGTTCCTGAACTCTTCCACCCATCTAAGACATCCTAAAAATGGCTAGGAAGCTTTGCATGCACTTCAGCCACTCGTACACCGTAAAGCACACCCTCCTTGAGCTGCAGCGGCAGAACGGCATCCCCCAACATAGGCTGATATGCGACGTTTCCAACCATTGGAATTCCACCCTCCATATGTTGGACCGACTGAACAAACAGAGAAAGGCCATAAACGATTTCCTAATGATCCAAGCCGACAGGAATAGTTGCCTGTGTAACTTTGATGTCAGTCAGTGGCAGCTCATGCGTGACACCTGCCATTTGCTCAGGCCCTTTGAGGAGGCCACGTTATTTTTCAGTTGCCAGGACTAAAGAATTAATGATGTCATTCCACTGCTTCATGTCCTGGAACAGATGCTGGTAAATCTGGCTGGTCAGGGGACTGAAGATGTGGCGCCTAGAAAGATGGCAGCAGAGTTTGATACGTTTGTCTGTCAATATCTCTGTTTACAGTCAGTGAACGGGAACATCATTTATAGCTATGATATGCAAACACCAACCGATGGGGTATTAACCGCCAGAAGTAGGTAATCGGTACGAAGGAGCAGTCATTTTTACAGCTCATGGTATCCTCCTGGAAGCTTGACCTCTGCATGTCAACGGTCGGCATTGCGAAGCTTGTCTTGATCTGGCACAGGCTGCTTTGCTCCTTCAAAAACAATGGACTCTGTACAGCGTGACACCGATTTATAATTTCTCATACACCAGACTGAAAGAGTATTCCAAGCACCTGCCTGCCCACATAGCTGCCGAGAAGCAGAAGGGTGTTGCCATTGAAGTAGGCTCAGAGCTGAACCTAAAAGCCAAATTCTCCTGTTTACCCGGACTCAAAGGAAAGGACAGAGATCCAGTGGCTGTGCTCATACAGATTTCATCCAAGCCTCCACTCACCGAGGCAAGCACAGAGGACCGGATATGTGTGGACAGGTTGGTTCTGCGGGACGTACAAAGAGGATGATCTATTGGAGGTGTTACCTAAGATATTTACTTGCCTTCAGCTCTTCCTATATAACAGCTCCGAGGCGCTCACGGCTATCGTAGGGACGTGGTTCCAAAGAAACTTTGACTGTTATTTCGGTAATCTGGTGATCAGTTCTCAGGACCTTACGTGGCTAGCAGCGATGTGGACCGGGTATGATGTGTCTGGATCAGTGTCGGCCACAGAGCTTGTTTTCTCTGTGCCCGTCGAACCTTGCATGGACATTTCTTATGCCATCCACGCAGAGGACTTCAAGACTTTATGGAATGATATTCATAAATAATTTTTTATTTTTTTTGGGTGGGATGGGGGTAGGAAAATTATAAATTGTGATATAGATTTGGTGATATACAATTCTGCAAAGATAGATGTATTAATTTTATATGTAGCTACGATATGTATGTCCTTTTTGTATTGTAAAATATTTAAAAAATATTTAAAAAAATAAATGATATTCATAAATCAAAGGACGAGGTCACGTTGGAGGAAGTGGACAATTTATTTCAATGTCTTTACTCACATTTCTTCAGACTCTTTAGAATCCAGTTATCAGCAACCCAGCTCGTCATGGAATGAGCTGGAGTCGGCTTGTTTGCTGGACTGTCCTCCAGTTATCAGCCATAACCCCATACATTTCTTGATCCGTATGCATTACCCTCGTGGTCACCCTGACACTGGTCGTCAATCCGTTCTTGTTGATGAAACACTTTGTTTTTACAGTTTGTCTTTTAAATCTTCTGGTTTTGCCCCATTTGTGTTGTATTTTATGTGTGTTAATATCCTGTTTAATAAATATACATAGTTTTTTCTTCCCCGTTCAAAAAATAAATAAAATAGGTTTGTGATTTGGTAGCCAAAAAGCAGGAGTGGGTAGAAAACACAGAAGACATGCAACTATTGCATTCATGGAATCATGTGTCATCTCTGTTTTGGATCCATTCCTTTTTTGGCATTAGCAATATTGATGTATTACTGACCAAATGCTGACCGAGTGAAGGCGGATGCTCCACAGACAGGATCTGTTTTTTGTGGGTTATTGTTCTGACGGATCAGAGGAAGAGAAAAATAATCTGTGAAGTCGACACAAACTTACTGCTGACACCCTCTCCACTCTGTTCGGGGGGCTCTACTTGTATAAGCGTTTAATCGAACAGGTTCTGCAGACATCTATGTGGAATCAGCTGACGACGGTGTAAAAGGAGTGCGCTTCTTCTCGGCGCTAACATTGACCTGTAAGGCTGAGTTCACACTTGAGTTACTTGGTCGGTTTTGGCCTCATGACTGCCCAAATAACTGAAGTGTGCAGTGATTATAAGTGCGACACCTGTCATCTGCATGTCATACGGACTCACAGTATTATTTCACTACCAAAGCAGACTCCCTCTGCGTGTTACTGCAAGGCACAGTGTTCTACACCACTATAAAGGCTCTCTGCAGCCAGGAAATTGCCATTTTAACGAAATTCGACGCAAATTTATTCGGAACGAACCAACTATTTCCAAAAAAATGCGGCGAAGCGTCAAATCGAATTTTCAAAAATTTGCTTATCTCGGGTTATAAGCTTGGTTTCTGTTTTTATATTTGTTATGAACTTGGTTTTGGTCTGTACATGAGTTTTGGGGATGCATACATGTACTAACCTGTATAGTGATAGTGTTGGTTATATTGGTGCCTGTGTAGTGGTAGTGTACTCTCATTCCTGACTAACATGGTAACTCTTGGTCCTAACTAAGTGATTAGGTCTTCCTCTGTTCCACTTTTATTATTCTTCCTGTTTTTATTGTGTGTTATACATACTTAAGGTAGTGACAAAGGGATATGACCAAATTAAAGGAGCTATTTTACTCGTCCCCCATAGGTTTCAATTCTGGATTTGCCATTGGCAAGATAATAACTGATGGCTTAAACCAGTGGTGGTGAACATATGGCACTGGTGCCAGAGGTGGCACTTAGAGCCCTCTCTGTGAGCACCCACAGCCTGGAAAAAGTCTATGGTGTACCAATATGCCTTATACTTCTCCTGCCATTCATCAGTGCAGGGCACGCTATGAATGGCACAGGCAGCGCACTGAATGCAGGTCGGCTATTATAGCTAAATGATAAACTACATGGGAGATATACTATATTGTATTCATGTTAAATTGCCGTGTTGGCACTTTGCGATAAATAAGTAGGTTGTAGAGTTGTAGTTTGGGCACTCGGTCTCTAAAAGGTTCACCATCACTGGTTTAAACCATTTATAGAGACAGAGACTTTACCCACTTAGAGACACAGACTCTACCACTTGTTGTCTCCTATGTGCTTAACTTGTTTTACCTACTGTGTGCAGAAAACATCCATCAAAGAAATGTGAATCACAAAAGAACAGTAAATGGACTACTAGAGAGCAAACAGAAATCTGCATATGTAGATTCTATACCACTTGTTTGGGATTGGCAGAAATGAAATATTAATTAAATATATTCAAAATAAACTCTATTAACCAACTTTTCAAACAGAAAGTATGACAGTGACTCCACTGACCAGATATGCTAGGAATGTTATTAGATAGATAGATAGATAGATAGATAGATAGATAGATAGATAGATAGATAGATAGATAGATACAGGGCAATAATTTACTTGGGCCCCCTGGATCCTGCCTTTCCAAACCCTAGCATGCAATCAAGCCCTCCACCACAACACACACACACACACAAAAATCCACACACCTAGTAGAGTAGTAAACTTTAATAATGATGAGTGGCCACTAGAGATGCTCCTTGGCAGTAATTTAAATACTGCCTTTTTTTCTAAAAAGGCAGTGTTTACTAGTGTTGATCACGAATATTCAAATTTTTATCACGAATATAGGTACTTCGAAAATTCGCGAATATTTCGAATATAGTGATATATATTCGTAATTTAGAATATTCGATTTAAAAAAAAAAAAAAAAGCTTGTGGGCCAATGAGAAGGCTGCCATATATTTGACTTTAGGAGTAGTGTGGTTTGCGAATTTTCGTAAATCGAATTTTTATTGCGATTTTTTTTCAACTTACAACTATTAGACAAAGAAGATTATAGCACTATATTAGCTAAATTGCTCTATATTCGTTATTTTTTCGAATATTCGCTATATTGCTATAACTTTGTTTTTTTTGAATATTCGTAATATTCTAAAACAAGAATATATAGCAATATAGCGAATATTCGAAAAAAATAACGAATATAGAGCAATTTAGCTAATATAGTGCTATAATCTTCTTTGTCTAATAGTTGCAAGTTGAAAAATTCGCAATAAAAATTCGCATTACTGGAATTCGCATTACTAAAATTCGCATATTACACGATCATTACCTTGCCGATTTTTCGAGTAAAAAAAAATCGTCGATATTCGAATTTGCGAATATTCGACGAATATTCTACAAAATATTCGCGAAATATCGCGAATTCGAATATGACCCCTGCCGCTCATCACTAGTTTTTACATTAAAAAGCTTGCAGTGACAAGCTATAGACACCAGAACTACTACGTTTTGCTGTTGTGGCTCTGGTGACTATAGTGTCCCTTAATATAGAGTAAAAAAAAATAAGCACAAAAGTATCAAATAAAATGGCTGTATCATTATTCTAAAAAATTAATAAAGCACAACTTCTGACACAAATATATAGTATTTTGCAGATTACTTTTATTTTTATTTTACAATGTGCAGATAGTACTGTACTACTAACCCCTCCATCCACCCCTACATATGGGGTAATACAGTGCCATATACCTCTTACATCCAGTGATGTCTGTTTGATGTAGATGTTCTCTTTCATCATCTTCTCCTTTCAGACCTTTAGACCAGACCACCATTTTTCAGCCATTTCTCGTCTCTGCAGTTTGACAAACAAAATCTTAGTTTACTATTTTTCCATCATCCTCCCATGGACAAATCATCCTACCACCCCCAATACTGTGCCACTATGCTCCCCAATACTATACTGCAGAAACAGATAACCCCCCTGATAATACTAGTACCATGCAGATAGTGCCGTTCAATAATTCTTGGCACACAGTGCCCTAAAATAACTGCACCCATCAAATAGTGCCCCTGATACTAATAGTGTAAACATAACGCTTCCAAAAAATAATTGTGGTAAGCTGATACTGTGCCAAGGTGCCCCCACAGTAATAGTGCTCCCAAAAGTCCTACCAATAGGAATAATTCTCTGCTAGAGCACACATGGTAGTAATAGTGCTCCTACAGTGCCCCCAACATGTTCCCACTGTGCCCCAGAAGTAATAATGGTCCCATAGTGCCCATACTAGTAATCATCTTCCCCATAGACCCCCCACTAGTAATAAAGCCCATTAAAATGCCCTCCAGTAGTAATAATTCTCCTTATAATGTGCCAGTGCAAAAAATACCCCCTTTTAATGCCCACAGTTGAGCTAATGTCCCCATAGTGCCCCCATAATGTGCCAGTATAAAATGCCCCATATATAGTGCCCCAGTAGATGCCCTCAGTGTCCCCCATAATTTGTAAGTATAAAATACCCCTTCTTAGTGCCCCCATAGATGAGCCCATAGTACTCCTATCTCCCCCTCCCTATAGTACCCACCATAATGTGCCCCAGTATAAAATGCCCCTATACAGAGCCCCCCATATAAAATACCCCTTCTTTGTGGCCTCAGTAGAAACCCCCATAGTGTTCCTCTCGCCCCTTTCCCCATATAAAATACCCCTTCTTTGTGGCCTCAGTAGATGCCCCCATATTGCCCCCAATGATGTGACAGTAAGAAGTGCCCCACAGATGCCCCTATAGTGCCACCTAATAAGGTGCCAGTAAAAAGTGCCACAAATAATGTGCCAGTAAGATGTGCCCCAATAGATGCCCCTACAGTGCCCCCCAATAATGTGCCAGTAACAAGTACCCCCATAGATGCCCCCCAATCATGTGCCAGTAAAATTTACCCCATAGATGCCCCAAATCATGTGCCAGTAACAAGTGCCCCCATAGATGCCCCCCAATCATGTGCCAGTAACAAGTCCCCCCAAAGATGCCCCCAATCATGTGCCAGTAACAAGTACCCCCCATAGATGCCCCCAAATCATGTGCCAATAACAAGTTCCCCATAGATGCCCCCAATCATGTGCCAGTAACAAGTGCCCCCATAGATGCCCCCAATCATGTGCCAGTAACAAGTGCCCCCATAGATGCCCCCAATCATGTGCCAGTAAGTAGTACCATATAAAAAAAATAAACCCTTATACGTACCTCCATCAGGCTGGCAGCGATGCGATGCAGGCCTCTTCCGGCCTGTGTCCCGCGCTGTACGGCTCAGGCGGTGCGATGACGTCAACGCGTCGCCTGCATCGGCCTCTGATAGGCAGCAGGCCTAGAGCCTGCAGCCTATCAGAGGAACGGGGAAGGGAGACGCCTCTCCCTCCCCTGCCCTGCCGCAGCACATCTATCTGTATCGCTGTCCTGAGGACAGCGATACAGATAGCTATGGAGATGAGCGCTTCCACAATGGAAGCGCTCATCTCCCTGTGCCTTGCCGCCGCCCCCCCCCCCCCCCCCCCCACTTGTCACCAGGGCCGCAGCGGGGCTCAAGAGGAAACTGCCTTGGGCCCCCCAGGAGCGACTGGGCCCGGGGCAGCTGCCCCTTTTGCCCTGCGTTAAAGATAGCCCTAGATAAATAGATAGATAAACATATAGATACATTTTGCAGAGACTAACTTCATAACTTGATGTTTGTGAAATGTTAAAACCATCGGATTTATTTTTTTGTATTAGCAAAATGATCCAAACAATATATGACTTGAATTCTAAACACGCAAGAATGTCAAGAGAGCACCTGGTTCATTTCCTGCACACTTTAGACTGCTTCTAGCTTACAGGAATCACAACAGATTTTTTTGCACTTTGCTAGATATTCTCAAAA
This sequence comes from Bufo bufo, assembly GCF_905171765.1. NCBI lineage: Eukaryota > Metazoa > Chordata > Amphibia > Anura > Bufonidae > Bufo > Bufo bufo. The sequence continues at coordinate 483,236,606 of NC_053389.1, forward strand.
CTGCCAGTGTCTAATTATGTGTAGATGCAAGTATAAAGAATTGAATTTTATTATGTGAACTTAAAACATGAAGGTACTAGAAGGCTTAGCTTATTATTTGACACAATTTAACGGAAATGTCCACAATATACAGTATTTCCCAGACAACAGCAAAACACTTTAAATTAAAAGCTCACCCACCCTTATCTGTATTAACAAAAGTTGCATGTGACCAGTGATAGTACCTATTTTTATCACATCCTTTGATTTCTCATGTGCTCAGAGATGTCAGGTAAAAGTAGTTGGTAGCTACTTTTGCTGTACAGTGGCTAGCAGTGAAAGGAAGATACTGTGATCTTTGCTATTCCCAAGGGATAAACCATTGGATGCAGCAGGAGTTATTCATTTTATGTCTATAGTATATATGTGCACCTGTTTTTATATCTATATGCAAGGTTGTTTGAGAGTGAGTGTATGCCAGCCTCTGAAAGGGTTCAGTGAGTAAGCATACACCTGACTCTCATTGTGCTAATATAGTTTGTGAACATTATTAATGGCATGGTTAAATATTTTTATTGCAGTCAGATCATACAATGAATAGCCAAGTATTCAGATTAGCATAAGCAATGCACATGAAATATGCATCCTTTGGCACATGCAGCAGTGTGGAATAAAAACAGAAATATTAAGGGAACACAAAGAATCAGTGAGGTAACCATAGGGAAGGTTCAGCAGAGCCAAGTAATTAACGATGGAAGAGCAGAGTCCCATTAGTTATTGTGGAACAGCAGTTAGTAACTGTGAAGCAACAGAGTCCATTTAGTTGCTGTGGAAGAGCATAGAGTTCAGGAACACAGAGCCCAGGAGACACCATGAGTGGTGAATAGTTTCAGACCTTGGGTGGTACCAGTAGAGTCAAGCAACATTGACCAGAAATAAGCCTTAGATAGATCCAAGAGCATTGACCTGTCAAAGTTCAAGAGTAGGCCAATGTTGAAACCAGGAAATACTAGGAGAAGTGCCCACAGCATGCAAGGTCAAAACACAGGATGGGTGTCACGGCCTAAGCAAACAGTCAAAGCACTAATCAGTCTGGTAGTGCAGTAAGTTGCAGGACAAAGTAACTGGACCAGAGACACAGGTGTTGTGATATAGTCAGCAGAATATAATCTAGAGTGTAGCCAAGGGTCGTGACCAGTAAAGCAGATGAGAAACCAAACAGATAACTAGAAGTACCACAAATTCTATGAATAACTTGGAACTAGAAATGAAATCAAAACAAACTCTGAACAAACCTAGAACAAGGTGGTTTGAAGCAAATCTATCAAAGCAAAGGACTGGATGAGTATATCCAGAAACACATTTTTGAAATGTAAATAGATAGTCAACCTGATTGAGGAAACTAGGTTGATATTTATAGTAGATCGTGATTAACAGATTAGAAAAAGCACTGTAGCAGAAGTCAGAACAAGGAAGTTTGACCATGGCTTTGCTTTAGTGCAGGCTGTGGCAGAGCAATGACGACTTAGAACCTTAGAACTGGAATTGTAACTGGAATAGCAGAGTCAGAACATATTTGAATAGGTAGTATTCCATAATATACCGTAAACCACCTAATCTGTCAACAACAATCATAACAGGGTAATGTTTTTATCCAATAACTTTTTAAAACCACTACTTCTGCATTGTGAATCAGATTCGTGAGTGAAGTGTGCATTGCAGTATGCAACGTGGTGACAGCATAATAATACTACTTATCGTAATATTATCTATATAAGGGTGCTCCCCAGTCACTACAATAAACAATGAACTGGAGCACTGCCTTGCTTCTATCCACTGGCATTTAAAAAGATACAACTGATAATCAGTGATGAGCGACAAGGGCAATATTCGAATTCGCGATATTTTGCGAATATTTGGTAAAATATTCGTCATATATTCGCGAATTCGTGATCTCCAGTCATTATTTTCTTCATTCCGAAAATTTGCGATCGAAAAATTTGCGATACGAAAATTCGCGATCAACACTACGCCAAAGATATTGCAGCCTTCTCATTGGCCCACAAGCAAGAAGCAGTGAGGGATTATGGGTACTGATGAAAAAAAATCTAGAATATTCGCGATTACGAAGGTATAGCACTATATTCTAGATATTCGCAAATTCTCGAAGTGCCAATATTCGCGATAAAAATTTGTGATTAGAATATTTGCGATCAACACTACTGATAATGATATGGCTGGCTCACAGTAACATAATTGGGTTTAATAGATATAAAAATACATATAATACTGAAATTAAAAACATTAATTCATAGAATAGTTCATATAATAGTCAAACAGTCTCGGTCCTCTTTTGTGTGTATATTCACATGCGGAGCTCATGCATGTGGTAGTATAAATGGCGTGGCCTTTGCTTCACACTCTTATATTAAATCCACTTACTGTATGTTGGTTGTAATGATTGTAACCGTTTCCCCTGATACTGTTGCAATTTATGATGCAAATCTGTATATATAGTAATAGTTTTTTCTGTTACATATGGACACTTCGGCAGTTAGAAAAATTAGCTGCACCAGCTTTAGGTGCCGCACTGCAGTACTGTTTTGACAGTACTAATAGCCATGTCCCATAATGTCTCATACTGCACGGTTTGATATCACTGGAGATGCTTACGATTAAGTTGGTATTTCCACCATTAAGTATATAGAGATATACTGTATATCTTTTACCAGTCTCTGCCGTCCTCATGCGCTTGTCGCGCTTACTATGCTGGCCGCAATATCTTCACGCATGCGCTGGGCAGTTTTACCCACGCCAGACTTCGGAGGTATTTGGAACCTACGTTATTGTACTTGGAGTGTATAAAATATGTTTTTTTTTAGATGTGCAGGCTCCATATTTTTATTCTTGCCAAATGAGTTTCGGAACTCCAGTGTGGCGAGTGAACAGATCATATACCAAAGAGTTAATAAAAACACTTAGCCATTTGCTGATGATGTTGTCCTCTGGTTTTTCAGCAGCAGATGAGGGGGAATATGGTAATAATTAGAGTTGAGCGAACACCTGGATGTTCGGGTTCGAGAAGTTCGGCCGAACTTCACGGAAATGTTCGGGTTCGGGATCCGAACCCGAACCGAACTTCGTCCCGAACCCGAACCCCATTGAAGTCAATGGGGACCCGAACTTTTGGGCACTAAAAAGGCTGTAAAACAGCCCAGGAAAGAGCTAGAGGGCTGCAAAAGGCAGCAACATGTAGGTAAATCCCCTGCAAACAAATGTGGATAGGGAAATGAATTAAAATAAAAATTAAAAAAATTAAAATGACCCAATATCAATTGGACAGAGGTCCCATAGCAGAGAATCTGGCTTCACATCAGCAGAGAATCAGTCTCTTCATGCCACAGCAAAGAATCTGGCTTCATGTCAGCACAGAATCAGTCTCTTCATGCCATAGCAGAGAATCTGGCTTCATGTCAGCACAGAATCAGTCTTCATGTCATAGCAGAGAATCAGGCTTCACGTCACCCACCACTGGAACAGGCCACTGTCAGACATTTAGGCCCCGGCACCCAGACAGAGGAAAGCGGTCCCGTAACAGAGAATCTGGCCTTATGTCAGCGTAGAATCTGTCTTCATGTCATAGCAGAGAATCAGGCTTCACGTCACCCACCACTGGAACAGGCCACTGTCACACATTTAGGCCCCGGCACCCAGACAGAGGAGAGAGGTCCCGTAACAGAGAATCTGGCCTTATGTCAGCGCAGAATAAGTCTTCATGTCATAGCAGAGAATCAGGCATCACGTCACCCACCACTGGAACAGGCCACTGTCACACATTTAGGCCCAGGCACCCAGGCAGAGGAGAGAGGTCCCGTAACAGAGAATCTGGCCTTATGTCAGCACAGAATCTGTCTTCATGTCATAGCAGAGAATCAGGCACCTGTTTTTTTTGCACTGTGTGACAGGTTAAGGTTTAATCTCAGAATCAGACTTCTATCTGCACGGTAGCGTGTGTCTTAGGTTTTTCTGAATGACACTATCAGTACCTTCAATGTAAGATATCCTTTTTGGGATAGATTTCAAGTAGGCCTCAAATACCAGAAACTAGTTATTTTGAGAATGGCAAATTTGGGAATAGTTTTTCAAACCAGAAAAAAAAATGTGCTTTTACGGTCACTACAAATAACTTGACCAGCTAAAACAGTACAGATTTGCTTGAATAGAAATGTGAGACCTTTTTTTTTTTGCACTGTGTGACAGGTTAAGGTTTAATCTCAGAATCAGACTTCTATCTGCACGGTAGCGTGTGTCTTAGGTTTTTCTGAATGACACTATCAGTACCTTCAATGTAAGATATCCTTTTTGGGATAGATTTCAAGTAGGCCTCATATACCAGAAACTAGTTATTTTGAGAATGGCAAATTTGGGAATAGTTTTTCAACCCAGAACAAAAAGTGTGCTTTTACGGTCACTACAAATAACTTGACCAGCTAAAACAGTACAGATTTGGTTGAATAGAAATGTCAGGTCTATTTTTTAGGCGCTGGGTGACAGGCTCAACTTGCCCCTGATGTAGTATATGGCCAAAAAAAAAACACACTGTTGATGGTTAAATGCACTTGGGTGACACAGGCTCAGCCTGCACCAGATGTAGTATATGGCCAAAAAATAATCAGACTGTTGATGGTTAAATGCACTTCGGTGACACAGGCTCAGCCTGCAGCTGATGTAGTATATGGCCAAAAAATAACCAGACTGTTGATGGTTAAATGCACTTCGGTGACACAGGCTCAGCCTGCAGCTGATGTAGGATATAGCACAAAATAACCACACTATTGATGGTTAAATACACTTGGTGATAGCTTGTGCTGGCGCACCACAAGTCACAAAATGGCCGCCGATCACCCCAGAAAAAAAGTGATCTAAAAATGCTCTGGGCAGCCTCAAAAAAGTGAGCAAGTCAATACTAGCACTTCAATGATTCACAGCTGCAGATCGATCACAGAATGAAGTCTTTTGGAGGAGTTAATCACTGCCTAATCTCGCCCTAACGTCGCAGCTGCAACCTCTCCCTATGCTTCAATCAGCAGAGTGACGTGCAGCGCAACGTGACCCAAGCTTATATAGAGGCTGGGTCACATGCTGCACTGGCCAATCACAGCCATGCCAATAGTAGGCAAGGCTGTGATGGCCTCTTGGGGCAAGTAGTATGACGCTTGTTGATTGGCTGCTTTGCAGCCTTTCAAAAAGCGCCAAGAAAGCGCCGAACACCGAACCCGAACTTTTACGAAAATGTTCGGGTTCGGGTCCGTGTCACGGACACCCCAAAATTCGGTACGAACCCGAACTATACAGTTCGGGTTCGCTCATCCCTAGTAATAATGTTTGCACATGTGCAAAGGCACCAGTAAAGGATGATACGTCCATGTTAGGCCTAGTACACACTTCAGTTATTTAAATTTATGATTTCCATCAGTGATTGCAAACCAAAACCAGGAGAGGAGACTACACATGAAAATCACTGACCAAATTAATTAAGCTTGAACTAGACCTTAAATAGCGGAAAGGATTCCTTAGCATGAATGACCACCAAACTCTATTGGAGAGGGTTTACATTACCTACAGCATACTAAACAAAGGAGAGACATGGGAGTAAGTGACCTATATTTAATGCATGCTTATCAATGGATGATTGATTCAGTTACCCTATGTAACTTAATGGGACAACCCCTTTAAAGGGATAAGGTAAAGCACAGAATAATCTACCAGTGTGCATTTTTCATTCTCCTCCTATAATTTATTCCTGGACCTGATCCTGACTTCTACTATTGACAAAAAAATATTAGCATAAAATGCTTCCAAATTTTGTAAAGTATGAGACTCTTATTGTTTGACTCTTTCCTCTGGCTGCTACAAATCATATGGCCAGTACGAGTACTCCATCCAATTCCATAGCAAAGGAACTGAGAAATCATTTCATACTAGCAGGCATTGCATTATTAAGCAGAACACTTGTCTGAAGTTTTAGTTGTCTTTGATGTGTTGTTCCATTTTATGTTTTCTAGAAACAAGCTCTCCTGTGAAACAACTTTTTTTTTTTTTTTTCATCTGTTGTAATGAAGTTTTAAAATAGTTTAATATCTTGGGATTTATGATGATGACTCTGTCTCATTATTTTTATCAATGAGAAGATGCAATTAGGAAATTAATAGAAACTTTTATCAATGTAAATTGTGGAATGCATATGGTATTAACTAATAAACACTGCATTGTATGTTATTTCAGTTGAGGATGCTGTTTTTGATATTTAGATTCTACCTTCATGTTTTTTTGTTTTGAATAACTATGGCAGAACAATCAAAACTTAATGATTCTTTTAAGTAGAAGAACATCTGCTAGTATATTTTCTTCTATGCAGGCTATATTGTTCTTAGAACAGTTTACAAAGGCTTGCACTCTTACAAAGACTTTCCCATCTATGGCAGAGACAGAAACAAAGCAATGCATAAATAAATTTGTGGTCAAGGCTACGGCCGAGCTCGTGCCTGAACGTGCCGAACCTAACAGAGGAAAACCACCATGCCTACCTGATATGGCTGGAGATGTGCCCTTAGCCATGCCGCGGGTAAGCCTAAAAGGGGGCATACCCTGATGAGTATGAATAGAAAAGGGGAGGGTGGGTGGGGCACCAGAAACGCACGCAAATGGGGAGAGGGCATGCCTCCTTTTAAGGGCGCCTACGCCCCTCCCACAAATGCAGGCTGACATGTCAGCCTTAACCTACTTGTGGTCAAGGCTACGGCCGAGCTCGTGCCTGAACGTGCCGAACCTGACAGAGGAAAACCACCATGCCTACCTGATATGGCTGGAGATGTGCCCTTAGCCATGCCGCGGGTAAGCCTAAAAGGGGGCAAAAAGACAAACAGGTAGGGAGGAAAAAACCTTTATTGGGCAGTGAACCGATTTACAAAACCAACTTGTGGAAAGCCTGAGATATCTCGACCTGGGGGTTAGGTATGTATCGTGTGAAGCATGAGGAGCGCCAGCGACCCATTTTTCGGTTGATGTGGCCGGGGACGTTGTGTTTTGACGCTGCGGATGCGGCACCAATGCGGAATGAGTGCCCTGAAATGGCCTTGGGGTCGAAACCCCAACCCATAGCCAGAGTGCGGACGTGTGAAATGAATTGCGAAGCGGTGAGGGCTGTGGCCTGAAACGGGAGCAATGGTTGGTCAGGGGCGGAGTCCCCCAGAGCCGATAGCAGACTCTTGAGTACCTGGACCGGGCACCATGTGTTGGCAGAAGGGAAGAAATCCACCTCCACTGGTGGACCTACCTGCGAGGTTTTGGAAGTAAGGAGGTGCAGGGAGAAATGGTCGTGGTGCCAGACTAGTTGACCCCTGGTGAGACCCTTGGACCTAGCTGAAGTGCGGGTGACTTCGCCGGGTCTTAAGAACCCGTAGAAACTAAGGTACATGGCAGCCTTTATGACTATGCTGGGAAGGAGCCCAAAAGGAAGACTATCTAGGGAGGTTGAAAGTTTCCTAAATAGTTCCCCCGATACGGGCTGCCTGCTCGGGGTGGCTGTGATACTACTTTTCTGAACCCCCCTAAGGGTTGCCCTGACTGCTTGGGATAGAAAGACCGACCTGCTTTCGGGGTCTTCCAACATGAAAAAATGTTGGACTCCGGCCAAATACACTTTGATGGTGCTGAAGGACAGCTTGAGATCGAAATGACAGAAGGCTATGAAAGCTGTGATGTACGTGGTTTTGTTGGTGTCTCGACTAGGGTGTAGGCCCCTGAACCTGTTGAAGGTGTTCCAGGCGGTCCTGTAGTTCCTGGCGGTGTTGTGAGACAAAGACTTCTGCATCAATGTTCTTGCTGAATTAATAAAAAGGTTTAATCCAACACTAGCAATTGGTACATCGGAGGAGGAAGCCCCACCCGGTCTGCCGCTGGCATGACCTGGAAGAAAGTTTCATAATTAAAACGAGATAGGGCATCTGCGGCCACATTGTGAACCCCCTGGATGTGCTTGCATGTTACGTGGAAATTGTGCACCAGCGAGAGCCAGACCAGCCTGCGGACGAATGACATGATCTGGGGCGACTGAGACCTGCCCCTGGTAATGATGTCCACCACTGTTTGATTATCAGTGATGAACGCCACCGAAGAGTTGGCCCATTGGCTGCCCCAGACCTGGGCAGCCGCCACCACTGGGTAGAATTCCAGCAAAGGGGATGACTGCAAAGCGTCTCTAGCTGTTGATACCTCGGGTGGCCAAGGGCCCGCGAACCATTGGTTCCCACAGATCGCCGCGAACCCCCCGGAGGCGGCGGCGTCCGAGAAAATCAAGGTGGACTCTGGCCCTAGCCGAGGAACGAACAACGAGACACCGTTCCAAGAGGCCAGGAAGTTCTCCCACATGGACAAGTCGGCCATGGCTTGTGCGTCTAAGGTGACGAGACTGTCCTGCTCTGGGGCTGAGGGGAGCAATTGGAGAAGCCTGGACATGAAGGCCCTGCCCTGGGGCATGACTTTGGTGGCAAAGTTGAGCATGCCTAAAAGGGACTGCAACTCGACCTTGGTGCAGGTCCTGCAGCCCGCCGCGGTTGAAATGGCTGTCTTGATCTTTGCCAATTTCTCTGCTGGAAGCCTGGCCTCCATCTTCCCTGTATCTAGCGTTCTGCCTAGGAAGGTGATTACCGTGGCGGGTCCTTCGGTTTTTGCAGCTGCCACCGGAACATTAAGTCGGCCGAACATGTGCAGCAGAGCCTGGAGTTTGCAAGGCTGGCGGTCTGGGCTTTCAATGATGAGAAAATCATCCAAGTAGTGGATGGTCATAGGGCAACCACAGTGGTTGACCAGGATCCAATGCAATGCCTGCGCGAACTGGTCGAACAGCCAGGGACTGCTCTTGGACCCGAACGTCAGGCGATTGGCAAAGAAGTACTGATCTTGCCACTTGATGCCGTAGAACCCCCAGAGCCGTGGATGAATGGGCAGCAGCTTGAAGGCGTCGGCGATATCTGCCTTTGCCAACCACGCCCCCCGACCTACCTGGAGGATCAGCTGTATGGCTTCGTCTATGGTGGCGTAGCTCATGGAGAACTCCTCAGAAGGCACTAAGGAGTTGAGACTGGGTACACTGGAGCCATGAGGCGCCGACAAGTCATAGATTAAACGTGCTTTATTGGTGAACTGCTTGGTCACAATACCGATAGGGTTGATCCTCCAGAGGTCGAATGGAATGAAGGGGAAGGGGCCGATGAGAAACCCCTTCTCCAACTCTGATTTGATCAGAGTCCCCACCGGCTCAGGGTCCCTGCTCGCTGACAGTAGATTGGGCCCTTCCCAGGAAGTTTGTGGGAGAGCTACTAGCCCCGTGTGGAACCCTGTAGTGAACCCGGAGACCAGGAACTGCACCCAATGCGGCCTATGGTGCTCGCGCAAAAGGGACTCTAACAAGACCACGTTGACCCCGCTTAGTCAGGATGGCCTTGTTCTTTGAGGACACGCCGTCTGCGGGTGAGCCCTGAAACAGCCTGTGCAGACGTGGAGAGCCCTGCACTTGTTGTAATAACAAGCCTCCTGATTAAAATTATTACAAACCTGGCTGTTGCCCAGAAAAACTATTGGCCGGCCTAATTTATCCGTGGTGGCGCCAGGACGTGGGAGGGGCCCGGAGCTACTACGGAGGGATCTGCCCTGGGATGTGGAGGGACCTGAGTTGGGGCACCAGTCCGACGAGTGAGTAATGGACTGGCATGACGTACATGCCGGTGCCCTGAGGCACGCGAAATGTCGGCAAAAGAGTTCCATGTCCATTACCGCCCAGTTCGTAAGGTGCTGGAATTGGACCAGCGAGGCGGCGGCTTTAGCTGAGAACGAACGATGGTAATCGTAAAAAGCCTGCCCACCGTACTTGTGGCCCAACTCCGTGACCCTGTATAAGTAAGTGTCCAACTCTTCCCGCCTCTCAGGGTGGACGGAGCAGATGACATCTCTGTATAAGCTAAACGCCAGGACAAACTCCATGGGGGTTAGCTTCCTGTTGAGGCGGGGGTCCCTCGCTTTGAGGACGATGGACATGTCGCCGCAAGCAATGGTCTTGCTCTCCACTGTGTCATGGGTTGCTATCAAAATAGACGCCAGGTTGACGTCCTTGCCCTCTAAAATGTCCTTCTTGATGTTGCTGGGGATGAAATGGGCCGGAGCTACCTCGGGTGCGCAAAGAACTCTACCTGGGGGAACCAACCCTGCCACGGGGGCCGCCGGCAGTGGAGAGGCGACCCGCTCGGATGACAGTCCCTGGTGAGACTCCACTGCCTGGAGTCTGGACTGCACGTCTGAGACTGAGGAGGCGATAGTGTTCATCATAGCGTGCAGTTGTGTCAGAGACACTTGCATGGTGGACATGGAGACTTGCTCCAAGTCCTGGGCTGCTGGCTCCGCCGTGAGTAGCCTGAATAGTTCGGCTTTCCGGGCGGAATCGGGGTGTTGGATCCCTCTTCTATTAAGCTCCGCAATTAACTTGGCGATCGTCCAACTCCTCAGTGATGAGGAGCAGGGCCGTTCGGATGCGGGTGTCTCCGGGACGGACAGAGCTTCCTCGATATTGGAAATCTGCGACATTTCGTGGCTGTGAGGTGATAAACAAAAAATTAACATCTGAGCTGGAGACCCCAAGTGATAGAACGACGACACCCGAGCCGTGAATGGTGATGAAGAGCGAACTTGGGGCGGGCGAGTGACTAGAGCTATGAAGGGGGTACTACTGTGGAAGACCTTACCAACCTGAAAGTGAAAACGAGACGTAAGCGCTACGAGGACGTGGCCATTGACAGAGGAGTGAACACATGGAAAAACCAAACCTTGGGTCGTACCGTAGAAAATAATATCGCTCGACCCTGAAAAACAATGATAGCGACAAAATAGTGATTAACCGTATGAACCTGACCTGTAACCGGTAATGGACAACGTAAAACCGGCATCGTGACGGGAAATAAAAACATGGGAGAAACGTACGCCTGACGACGTGACAGGCAACAGACGGGGTACAGTAGATACGTAAGCCTGAAGCGTAACAGGCAACAATTGGAAAAACGTAAGCCTGAATCGTGACAGGCAGCAGGACATGTATTGAAAAGTGAACCGGAGAGAAACCGGCAAAAGAAAAAAGGAAAAACGTAAGCCCGCAGACGTGGCGGGCAACAGACATGAAATGACGGGAAATGTGAGCCAGGAAAGTGACTGACGCTAGACAGAGAAAAACGTAAGCCTGGAACGTAACAGGCAGCAGACATGTTATGACAGAAACGTGAGCCAGAAACGTAACTGACGACAGAAGCACCCAACCAGTGAGCCTGCAAACGGAAATACAGACAGCAAACATGAGAATAAGGCCCTTTTTTTTTTTTTTTGTTCCTGACCCCGGCTCTGACGAAACTGAAACGTGAGCCTGAACCGCGACCGGGAACCGGTATGGTATGAGAGAAAAACGTAAGCCCGTAGCGCCAAGGCAATGAGATGACAAGAAATACGTAAACTTTACACAAAATAGGTCCCAAACATGGCGGATCATGTTATGACATAGAATCAAGAAGTAATTACCGAACAATGTCCGTAGATGCGGCAGAGCAGAATGGCGGTGTTCGCAGCGGGTGGAATTCGTAGAGAACTTTTGGCAGACGATGGATGTCAAGCACGGCAGAGTAACCAGAGTCTACCCAGCAGAGCTGCAGGACGGGGCGTGACGTCAGGCGGGAAAAGGCACCAGAAACGCACGCAAATGGGGAGAGGGCATGCCTCCTTTTAAGGGCGCCTACGCCCCTCCCACAAATGCAGGCTGACATGTCAGCCTTAACCTACGAGTACATGTTAGTTATCTAATAATCTTTAGGAGAGAAAGAAACCGAAACAGAAGTAATTCATCATTGTGTACAAATCAGATCATATAAAACACAATAAGTTAAATAACTAGTTTCTCAAGATTGTTTAATTTAAATGGTTACAAAATCTACATTTACATGACATTTATATGACAGTCAATGGGGTTATTCACATGGTTATTTTTGTAATTGCCAGTGAAATTCAACCCTAAAAAATAGGACATGTCCTTTTTTGCCCGTTTTCAAGGTAAGATGGACCTCATTGAAATCAATGAGGATTTTTTTAACGGCTGTGTAGACAGGAGTGCACCCATCTAATGGTAGTTAAAAATGGGTAAACTAATGAAAAATAGTCTTTTAGGGGTTAAAATAAAAATGATTTCCCACTTCCATTTTTTAACACAAGCAGAACTGGGGGCACTAATGGGGCATCATACTGGGAAACACTAGTTAAGGCATCAATAATAATGGGGGGCACTAGCGAAGGCATTCACTATACTGGGTGGGGGCACTATGGGTCCATTATTCACACTGGGGACACTATCAGGACCATTATTTAGACGGAGGGACTATGGGGGCCATTATTCATACAGGGGAGCACTATATGGAACAATGCGATATCCAGGAGAAACTATGGGGGGCATTATGTATACTGTGAGGGAACTGCTGGGGTTAGGATGTTAAACAAAAGCCAATGAAAATCATCAGTTTTTAATAGCCTTTTTTTTTAAAAGTCCCATTAAAAATGGAGCGACTGTTAAAAATGGAAAGATGGATAGAAAATGGATGTACACATGGATGCAAAATGGCCATGAAAAACTGATAGTGTGTCCATTTTACATTACCTTTTTTTCATGTGTCATGTGAACGTAGCCTAACATTTCATGCAACTGTGCATAAATCAATAGTACAAATGACCCTAAGAAACTTTATAATATATTGTATCAAAGATAATTGTCTAGTTATCCTGTTATGAGCTGTTTACACTCCCTTACCCCCTCCTCCATTTCCTAAATGCTTTTATATTTGTAAAGTCTCTTGAAACCATCCAGAATGGAGCAGCTCACTGAAGGATCAGATTACACATGTCAATACAAGTCTATGGACAGAGGAGGTCAGTACGTCTCTGTAATTTACTCCATGACCTTGGAGTTTCATTTCAGTTTGTAAGAGAAAGTCATGATCAGTCTCCACCCACCAGATCTAGGAAAAATAGAATCTAGAAACAGAGCCTGCAGATGGGAAAAGTGCTTAAAATGCCAAATACAAGTCATATTGTGGCCAGACATAATGGTATTCTTCATGCACACACTGTACTTTAATTAATGCAAAGTTTGTTGAACGGTTAGGTACGCTATAACCATAATATGTGTCTGGTACTTTTAGGTTTACAGTCCTAAAAGACATAACTGAAAATAATAAATAACAAAAAACAATAATTAGATTTGTTAAAATAAAGCTCAGTTTTAGGAACCATTGACATACCATAAGTCATAGCATTACTTAAAAAATTACAGATGTAGCAATTTTTTACTTGATACTTAATGCACTAAATACATTGTCATAGCATACTTTGTATTGACACTTAACCACATTTATTAACAGACGAGTTAAAGTTTACTGCAACTGTGCCAGCAAAGGCTGATGCCAGCAAAGGGAACGAACACGTTGTGGCACTGTGCATGCACTAGCTAGCGCATCGCGAGATTACGGCACTGTAATTTTGTGAGCAAGGAGGAGATTCCTGGATGCAGGCGGTGCTGGGCTCCTTCATCGGGGGCTCGGCTCCTTAACCATGAGTAAACATAACTTGGGCACCTTACTTGGCTAATTTACATATCTATAAAATCATTTTTTAAACAAAATAAAACCACACAGAGCTATAGGACAGGTATATTGCGGAGATCTATCCGTGCATGAACACAGCTCTATAGGGTAAAACTAGATGACAGATTCCTTTTAAGCCTGATGGAGACTACACAGGTATATTCCAATGTAGACAAGCATAACAATAACCATACCAAGCAGTTAATATTCTTTATCCTAATTGAGACTTTGGCTCTCATAGACTGGTCAGGGATATATGATAGCACACATCTTCTTGCAATTGAGCCAACTCATAATAACTTCATATTGAGCTAAATACAGCTGCTGATGTATGCTATTGAGGGACAGTGGATACTAGACCATTGTAGTGGTTGAGCTCTGACCGACCCACCAAGTGGCAATGGTAAATTAAAACTTTACTTTTTTTTAGAAAATTGATCAAGAATATATTAACATGGACAAAACAAAAAATGTTGAAAAGTTTGTATATACAGGAGGAGAGACCCTCCAGTGCACTTTAAAACTGCTGTTAATCAACTTTCTAATAAAAGTAAAGTTTGAATTTACCAGTGTGGTAAATGGGATTAATCTTGCCACTTTGGGATCAGTGTTTTATGTCCTTCAGTGGTTAGCACCAGCTCACACAACCAGTGCCTTAGATTTACCTGGACCACTAGTCTCTCTGTCACTAGATCCACACACAGGAGTTGTCATCTATCACACCTATTGAGACTGTGGCTCTCATAAGTTGGTCAGAGTGACACAATTGTAAACAGTTACCTGAAATGAGCCAGCTCTTAGCAACTGGGCTCTCAAAGGCATACATTTTTTCTTTTTCCTGTGAAGTTTAGTTCTGGAGTCTGGGGTTGTGAGGGCATACCGGTACATGTTTACACCCACTGATAGGCTTTGTATGGGTGATGTGTCAGGACACAATTGCATACCTCATAATTGTGCACCTCACCCTGCTACTTCACACTCTGTTTGGGGGTTTCTGTCTGTTGACTTTTTGCTCCCTGTTTTCTTTTATTATATACTGTATTTCAATAAAGTTTATTGTTTCCATTTTAATAGACAGAGATTTTGTATTACAAGTTAGGCTGCAGATGGCAGCACTACGTTGGAATATATTTCTATTAGGGGCTCTTCACACATCAGTATTTTTCATTTCCAGATTTAAGTTCCATTTTTTGCGGATCCGTGTTTCCGCAAAAGCCCTCAGTTTTTTTCCAAATGTAAATCCGCATCCGTCCGGTTTACCGCAAAAAAAAATGGAAGGAGGAATACATGTTGCTAGGGTACCAAAAAAATAAAATAGTACAGGCGCCATTTTATTGTGCTTTTGGTGTCTTTCAGAGCTGTGTGAGAAACCTTTGCTTGGCTGTGTCACTACCAGAGCTTTGGGACGTTCTCACAGCTCTGTTTCTCCACCCCTGTGATGATGTCACTACTAGAGCTGGGAGGAGTTTTCTGTTTCCTTCCTCCCAGCTGTTTCTCCTCCATTTGATTTCCCTGCCTTTATATTCCCCCTCCTCCTATTGTAGGTGTGGATTATATTTCTCATTTGGGTTGTAGCTCTTGCTTGAGTATCTTCCCTTGTATGCTATCCTTTCACCGGACCTGTGTTCTGCTGCAGCAAGTACTCCGGATATTGCCAGCCTGTCTTTGGATCCGTCTTCACTGCGGCTGCAGCCCTTCAGCTAAGTGTGCAGACATTGCTGTGTATCTGTGTGTTTTCTGACTGGATCCGAGGCGACCACGGTTCCCTCCATATACTGAGCAGGGCACCGGTGGCCGTGCCCCTTCCACTATTGTAGGGGTTACAGTGGCCATCAGTCTTAGGTACGCGGGCATGCCTCCTTCCACCATTTGGATCCGGGCATGGGCTTAGCAGCATAGGGAGAGCTTTTGAGGGTCGGACAGGGGTCACCCTTTATCCTCCCTAGTTTGGGTCCGGTCAGTAGCTCTATTTTCTGTGCATGCTCTTGTTGCTCACACACAGCCGTGACAGGCTGCCATTGTTTTCTTTCTAATTCTTAGCGATCATCAAGGCAGAAGACCTAAAGAATGAAGTACTATTTCACTGGATTCTTTCTCTGCGATTCGGAAGGCAGTCAGCGATGCTGGAGGAAGAACCGGGGAGGAAGAGGAAATGGCAGTGGGTCCATCCTATTGTCGCTCAGCACCGTCACAAAGGACAATTTCATACGTCGTATGATGATCTGCGACGTGACCCCATCAAGTTCAAGAACTATTGCCGGATGTCCATGGAGTCATTTGATCACCTGCTGGACTGTCTTCATCCTGACCTGACTTTCATGGACACAAGTATGAGGTGCTGCATCTCAGCAGAGCAAAGGTTGATTGTCACCTTGAGTTAAGCGAATTTTATCTTTTTAATTAATACTAGATATTTAATATTAACTTATGAAATTGAATGTTAAACCTTTTTTTTTCTTTTTTTTTAGATTCCTTGCAACCGGAAACTCATTTGAATCTTTGCATTTTGAGTGTCTCCCTGGGATCTCATATTTTTCTGTAGTGCTGATGGCCTTGGCTGACAGTAATTACAAGTTTGTAATAGTTGATATCGGGGCCTATGGGAGCACTTCTGACACCCGCATGTTTAGTGCTTCCAGAATGGGTAAACGACTTCAGACAAACCAGCTTGCCCTGCAAGAGCCCAGTAGACTACCAGGATCAGCAGGTCTGCCGGCTCCATTTGTGATCGTAGCAGATGAAGGATTCGCATTGTCACCCCACCTGATGCGGCCCTTCCCTAGACACGATTTGGAAGTGCATCTTCAACTATTGATAGACTCGCACTCATTGGTCTGTGGACTGCGCTGTCCACAAAGTAGAGAGTGTTCATGTAATTCATACAGATGAATCCGGACAATGCCACCCTGGTGATACAGGCCTTTGTACTCCTACACAACTTCACCTGCATTCACGATGCCTCCACAGATACAGAATTGGGCCTAAATATGACCTTCTGTCATTTTAGACCTGAGCCAGGCCGGACTAGCTGTTCGGGAACTCTATGCCGACTACTTCTGCAGCCCCGAGGGGGCATTGTCATGGCAATTGGATGCCATCCGTGAGAGTCAATGATTTCAACTGGAATCTGATTTTACATTTTAATTAAAATGTATCTCTATTAGTTTAGTTAGATCTCTTGTTGTTAGTTTAGATTAGGGACTGGCAAGAGAATGAGGACCCTTGACGTGGGCTTGAAGGCTGAGGTATTTTGTAAAATCAAAATTTTTATAATAATATGGTGTAAATTCCTTCTAATACCTAATTTCTAATTACATCTTTAAAAAAAATATTTAATCATTTTAATGTTAATGTTATTTAAACTTGGTGTCCGGGTTCAGAGCTGAACGCAAACATGTCCCATTTAAAAAAAAAAAAATGGGATATGTCTGGGTTCAGCTTTGAACAAGGACAACACATGACGTAATCAGACCCGCAATCCACAAAGAATAAACTTCTATGCAGACAAGGTAAGTAGAGAACATCAGCATTTCAAGGCTACTGTTCACCCTGTCGGATCCGTCCTGCCGCTATTTCGCTGTGCCGCCGGACTGCCGCTCCGTCCCCATTGACTATTATGGGGATGGGGCAGAGCTCTGGCCCAGCACGGCATTGCATGGCGAGAGGCCGCCGGACTAAAAGTACTGCATGTCCGACTTTTTAGTCCGGCGACCTCTCACCGCGCACTGCCTTGCTGCGTTGGAGCTTCGCCCCCGTCCCCATTATAGTCAATGGGGACGGAGCGGCAATCCGGCGGCACTGTGAAATAGCGGCAGGACGGATCAGGGTGAACAACCTGTCGGATCCGTCCTGCTGCTAGTGTGAAAGTACCCTAAAGGGACGGCATATGATAACTTTTACTGTTTGCTCCAGCTCAGAGAGAGATGGAAACAAATAGAAATCATCATGTACCGTATCATTAAAATCTATGAATTACTTTGTGTGACTTGCTGTCAGATCGATTCCGATTTAGATATTCAAGAACCCGACAATCAATCTGGCCTCGAACATGTACCTCAGAATTGACCTGAGGGCGTCGACTTTGTCTGCCTGATGAACGGCAAACCAGTGCTGCACCAACTGGGGTGCTTTCTGAGTTGGCCTCAATGATTTCTACCTCCATTGCCTGCGTTGAAGGTATCTCAGGGGGTTGTTGCGAAGGCTCCTGTAGTGCACTTGTTGAAGCCTGAAGCTGGTAGCTCCACTTGTGGTTCTGCCTCCACATTTGGTTCTTCTTATCTGGAACCAGAATCTAGTGAAAGACTGTCCGCAGTGCTGTAGAAAAAAAAAATTATAAAAAATTATTATTTATATAAACTATAAAAAAAATATACTTAAATTACTTACCTCCTTAAATCCATCACTGGTTTTAAGAACTGGAGTTGTCGGGTGTACATGCACGGCTTTTTCTTCAGTGACCCGTCTCCACTGCGTTTTTTTTTCATTATGTTCTCTTCTGAACTGGTCTCTACAAGTGTTCCATCTTTTTCTACAAGTGTTCCATCTTTTTTTTTATTTCTTTGACTGAAATTATAATATTGAATTGTTTTCTTCCGCTATTGAGATCCTATGACGGATCTCAATAGCAGAATTGAAAACGTTAATGTGAAAGTAGACTTACACTGAATGGGCGTGTGAATGGTCCCTTAAGCAGTGTAATATATCCCATTGGTAAATAGAAATGCCAATATATATATATATATATACCATATTTTTCGCTTTATAAGACGCACCTGATGATAAGACGCACCTAGGTTTTTGAGGAGGAAAATAAGAAAAAGAATATTTTGAACCAAAAGGTGTGCTTTTGGTGGGTTTTTAACTATTGGTGGTCTGTGGATGACACTATTATAGGGGATCTGTGAGTGACACTGTTATGGAGGGGATCTGTAGATGACACACTTATGGGGGATCTGTGGATGACACTGTTATGGGGGATCTGTGCATGACACTGTTATGGGGGATCTGTGGGTGACACACTTATGAGGGATCTGTGGATGAAACACTTATGGGGGGATCTGTGGATGACACACTTATGGGGGGATCTGTGGATGACACACTTATGGGGGATCTGTGGATGACACACTTATGGGGGATCTGTGGATGACACACTTATGGGGGATCTGTGGATGACACACTGTTATGGGGGATCTGTGGATGACACACTGTTATGAGGGATCTGTGGATGACACTTATGTGATTATAACACCCATCATCCTAAAGAATACACTGATGTACTGTACATTGGTGTATTCTCAAGGATGAGGGGAGTTCTAGTCAGATTAAATATAAACACTATCCAGGGACTGTTCTGCAATTGGCATGTGTTTATATTAAATATGACTATAACCCTCTCATCCATAGGAATCCACTCATATACTGCAGTACATGGGTGGATTCCTATGGATGAGGGGGGTTATAGTCATATTTAATATAAACACATGCCAATTACAGAACAGTCCATGGGCAGTGTTTATATTAAATACTATAACCCCCCTCATCCATAGGAATCCACTCATACACTGCAGTACATGGGGGGTGTATGAGCAGAGAGCAGCAGGGCTGGCAGGCACAATAACAGAGGAGCTGGAGCACACAGTGTGACAGGTATCCAGCACATAGACGAGAAGACCGGGACTCTGGAGCTCAGGTCAGTGCCGGGGTCCCCCGGCAGCAGCTGGAGGGGACAGGGAGGAGAAGATTATACATATTGGAGCTGCAGGCTCCGGTCCCGGGTGCGCACCAGACGCGTGGGCTGGCAGCCGAAGGAGGGGACAAGGGTAAAAATTTTCACTTACAGGAACAGAGGACTCCTGTGCCGGGTGCGCACCGGACGTGCGGGCTGGCGGCTGGAGGAGGGGACAGGGGGAAAACACTTTCACTTACTGGAGCTGCGGGCTCCCGTCCCGGGCTCTGGCGGCAGTGGAGCATAAGTGAAGCCGCCAGCCTGCCCATCCCTGGTGCGGTCTTGTTAAGGAAGTGTGGGCTGGCGGCAGAAGCCTTCAGTGAAGCCGCCAGCCCACCCAACAGTTTAATGGCCACCTAATTTGCATCACATTCGTTTTATAAGACGCAGTGACTTTTCCCTCCAATTTGGAGGGGAAAAAAGTGCGTCTTATAAAACGAAAAATACGGTATATATATACACTCACCTAAAGAATTATTAGGAACACCTGTTCTATTTCTCATGAATGCAATTATCTAGTCAACCAATCACATGGCAGTTGCTTCAATGCATTTAGGGTTGTGGTCCTGGTCCAGACAATCTCCTGAACTCCAAACTGAATGTCAGAATGGGAAAGAAAGGTGATTTAAGCAATTTTGAGCATGGCATGGTTGTTGGTGCCAGACGGGCCGGTCTGAGTATTTCACAATGTGCTCAGTTACTGGGATTTTCACGCACAACCATTTCTAGGGTTTACAAAGAATGGTGTGAAAAGGGAAAAACATCCAGTATGCGGCAGTCCTGTGGGCAAAAATGCCTTGTGGATGCTAGAGGTCAGAGGAGAATGGGCCGACTGATTCAAGCTGATAGAGCAACGTTGACTGAAATAACCACTCGTTACAACCGAGGTATACAGCAAAGCATTTGTTAAGCCACAACACGCACAACCTTGAGGCGGATGGGCTACAACAGCAGAAGACCCCACCGGGTACCACTCATCTCCACTACAAATAGGAAAAAGAGACTACAATTTGCACGAGCTCACCAAAATTGGACTGTTGAAGACTGGAAAAATGTTGCCTGGTCTAATGAGTCTCGATTTCTGTTGAGACATTCAAATGGTAGAGTCCGAATCTGGCGTAAACAGAATGAGAACATGTATCCATCCTCTGATGGCTACTTCCAGCAGGATAATGCACCATGTCACAGAGCTCAAATAATTTCAAATTGGTTTCTTGAACATGACAATGAGTTCACTGTACTAAAATGGCCCCCATAGTCACCAGATCTCAACCCAATAGAGCATCTTTTGGATGTGATGGAACAGGAGCTTCGTGCCCTGGATGTGCATTCCTCAAATCTCCATCAACTGCAAGATGCTCTCCTATCAATATGGGCCAACATTTCTAAAGAATGCTATCAGCACCTTGTTGAATCAATGCCACGTAGAATTAAGGCAGTTCTGAAGGCAAAAGGGGGTCCAACACCGTATTAGTATGGTGTTCCTAATAATTCTTTAGGTGAGTGTATATATTTAAATAACTTCCTTTCCCCAGAATTAAAATAAACAATTTAAAAATTAAACATCTTCGTCGAATTCCAAACTGCCTGTACTATTAAGCATTCACATCACTGTTTAGCTTTCTGTTCTTCTGATCTGTCAGAAGGGAGAGAGAAAAAACAAAACAGGATCCTGTAAAAAAAAACTGATCCTGTTCTATCAGTTGTCATCCATTTGAGCCATTTCCATCTGAGGTTCTTTTTTTTTAGACGGAAACAAATCTTTTTCCCCTGTCTAAAGAATGGATCTCAGATGGAAATGGCTCAAACGGATGACAACTATATGCAACAGGATCTGTTTTTTAACTGGATCCTGTAAAAAAACTGATCCTGTGCATAAGGCCTCATGCACACGACAGTATTTTTTCACGGTCCGCAAAACGGGATTCCGCTGTTCCGTTTCCGTTTTTTATTTTGTGTGTGTCTTCCTTGATTTTTGCAGGATCACCAGACATGAGAAGTGAAAAAAAAATCTAAGTCAAGTTTGCCTTGAAAATGATAGGAAAAAACTGACACGGATCACGGACGCGGATGACAATCTTGTGTGCCTCCGTGTTTTTTCATGGACCCATTGACTTGAATGGGTCCGCGAACCGTTGTCCGTGAAAAAAATAGGACAGGTCATATTTTTTTTAAGGACTGGAAACACGGATCACGGACGCGGATGACAAACGGTGCATTTTCCGAGTTTTTAACGGACCCATTGAAAGTCAATGGGTCCGCAGAAAATCACGGAAAACGGAACAACGGACGCGGAACCCAACAACGGTCGTGTGCATGAGGCCTAACTGATGCAACAGGATACTTTTTTTTTTACTTGATCCTGTTTTTTTTTTTCTCTCTCTTCTTCTGATGGATCAGAAGAACGGAAAACTAAACAGTGATAAAAATGCACTCTAAGATGTAAAAAAAATATTTATCCCATTTGGTAAAGGGCGTAACAGAACAAAAAAAATCTAAATGGCCGAAAAAGTGATCAAAAAGTCCAAAATGGTATCAATAAAACTAGAAATCATCCCGGAGAAAAATAGCCCCAATACAGCTTTGTAGACATAACATGAAACTAATATGGCGATGAAAAGAAATAAAATATTTTATATTAAAGTAAAAAAAAAAATTCAGCATTATAACACAAGTAAAACTATATAAATGATATCATAAGCATTCTGATCCAGAGAATGAACGGCATGAGTCAGTTTTAACTCATAGGGAATTCTGTAAAACTGGTGTAAAGTAGAACTCGCTTATTTGCCCATAGCAACCAATAAGATTCCACCTCTTATTTTTGACTGCTCTTTTGGAAAAGGAAAAGTGAAATCTGATTGGTTGCAACTAAGCCAGTTCTACTTTACACAAGTAAAATAGGACTATCTGAGAGGGAGCTAGGCAGGTAAATCAGGAACGGCCTAACTCCTAATTGTTAGAATTTTAGAAATAAGGTGAAAATGTATAGGGCTAAAGGTCCATTCACACGTCCGTATGTGTTTTGCGGATCCGCAAAACACGGACACCGGCAATGTGTGTTCCCCATTTTGGAGACCGCACACCGCCGGCACGATCAAAGAAAATGCTTTTTCTTGTCCGCAATTGCTGACAAGAATAGGACATGTTCTATTTTTTTGCGGAACAGAAGTGCGAATCTGGAAGTGCGGATCCGCAAATGTGGATATGGACAGCACATTTCAGCCCCATTGAAAATGAATGGGTCTGCACCTGTTCCGCAAAATTGTGGAACGGATACAGACCCATTTTGTGGACGTGTGAATGGACCCGAAGACTGGGAAAATGTTAGGTAGGTAAATCAGGAACGGCCTAACTCCCTCTCAGATAGTCCTGGCAAGTAACACCTGACTCTATAGGCCATACTTTGAGATGTCATTATAGACACAGGTAATAAAAGGTGGTTCCCGCTCCCATAATCATACCTGCCCGATCCCCTGAGGACGCCAGTTTACCGGCGAAACATGTCGGGAGGCAGAACGATTATGTCTGTTTTTTAGGTTCAGTTAAGGGACGCAGATATTATGAAATACAGAGAAGAGGACGCTATGTAGTGATAGTGCAGGTATAATAGGACCGGTGGGAGCGCACACCAACCAGTATCTACCTAATGTTGCACATCCATATTCCCCTGTGGAGATATATGCAACAAGGGAAAATCTACTAGATGAAATATAAAAGATTAAACAATACTGCGTCACCTGCTGATATTTTTTAACTAGTATTATGAACAATGTTCCATTTTCTTTTAAAACAAACTACTAATAAAAGTTACGCTTTAATCCAAAGGAGGCAAAAGCAAAACAAAGGCGTTTAGTAGTCAATTGACCAATTGTAAATAAGTAAATTCCTTTATTATTTCTCATAGAAAATTATAAATAACTTTCCCTAGTGAACGGGGTGTGTCCCTGTGAGACACTGGCAGCACTGATAGTACAAGCTCAGTGGGTGTAGAGATAGACTACCTGGTAACACTGATAACGCCCAGTTGTCTATTTATTCATACATTTTTATTATTAAAACAGAGGAACATAGGAGAGCTAACAGTCCCTTTTAATTAAAGGGCATCTGTCAGCAGATTTGTACCTATGACACTGGCTGACCTGTTACATGTGCGATTGGCAGCTGAAGGCATTTGTGTCAGTCCCATGTCTCTCTGTAACTGCTGTACCTTCCTCACTTTGACTTCAGAGGAAGTCAGAGCCCCACGTGATAATTTTTGACTGTCTACCCCTGTCAATCAAAGTGGAAAAGTTGCAGAGAGAGCTGAGCCTCTAGGATTAATGGCAACGCCCCCATTGCTACTAGAGGCTAATTTGCATATATTTTCACAGTAATGCAGGCACATATAAACATGGGACCAACACAGATGTCTTTAGCTGCCAAGCGCACATGTAACAGGTCAGCCAGTGTCATAGATACAAATCTGCTGACTGATGCCCTTTAAGTGCATTGCTTCTAGAACATTTTAAAGGTACAAAACAGACCAAAAGTTTGGACACACCTTCTCATTCAAAGAGTTTTCTTTATTTTCATGACTATGAAAATTGTAGATTCACACTGAAGGCATCAAAACTATGAATTAACACATGTGGAATTATATGCATAACAAACAAGTGTGAAACAACTGAAAATATGTCATATTCTAGGTTCTTCAAAGTAGCCACCTTTTGCTTTGATTACTGCTTTGCACACTCTTGGCATTCTCTTGATGAGCTTCAAGAGGTTGTCCCCTGAAATGGTTTTCACTTCACAGGTGTGCCCTGTCAGGTTTAATAAGTGTGATTTCTTGCCTTATGAATGGGGTTGGGACCATCAGTTGCGTTGAGGAGAAGTCAGGTGGATACACAGCTGATAGTCCTACTGAATAGACTGTTAGAATTTGTATTATGGCAAGAAAAAAGCAGCTAAGTAAAGAAAAACGAGTGGCCATCATTACTTTAAGAAATGAAGGTCAGTCAGTTAGCCGAAAAATTGGGAAAACTTTGAAAGTAAGGGCTATTTGACCATGAAGGAGAGTGATGGGGTGCTGCGCCAGATGACCTGGCCTCCACAGTCACCGGACCTGAACCCAATCGAGATGGTTTGGGGTGAGCTGGACCGCAGAGTGAAGGCAAAAGGGCCAACAAGTGCTAAGCATCTCTGGGAACTCCTTCAAGACTGTTGGAAGACCATTCCAGGGGACTACCTCTTGAAGCTCATCAAGAGAATGCCAAGAGTGTGCAAAGCAGTAATCAAAGCAAAAGGTGGCTACTTTGAAGAACCTAGAATATGACATATTTTAAGTTCTTTCACACTTGTTTGTTATGTATATAATTCCACATGTGTTAATTCATAGTTTTGATGCCTTCATAGTCATGAAAATAAAGAAAACTCTTTGAATGAGAAGGTGTGTCCAAACTTTTGGTCTGTACTGTACTTATGACTAACGTAACAAATACTGTTTAAATTCATATTTATATCTATTCACATGCATATCTTCATCATTTCATGCTATCTTATCACTTATTACAAGTATATCATGTTGTACAATTTTATAGCTAATGTTATAGGTACAGCATATTCATTTAAATAAGGGGTGACATTAAAGATCTGAAACCTTTGGGTACAGTCACATAAGAGCGAAAAATAGCCATGTGACAGCAGTTTTTTTTATTGGCCATCACATGGCCATTTTCAGAACCAGTAGAGTCTATGGGGCTATTCACATGGCCACTTTTTTAATGGTCTATAAATAACAGATGGCCAGAAATAGGACTTTTTTTTGGCCATTTTGATGGTCAGACTGATCTGAGTGAATTCAATGTACCATTTTTAACCGAAGTTTAGACAGAAGTGCATGTGTTTATCGGCCATTAAAAATGTGTTCCCATTTTAAAAAATATATAAAATTATACATTATAAAAAAATTATCTAACCACAAGCACACAAGGTAACACTTTGGTCCGCATTAGAAGAAGCAGGACCTGACTTCTCATGATCTTGTTAGGAGCGTCAGGTGCTGTTGACTCTAGTGCAGAGCAAGTGTTCAGTTTTAAAGTGGTAATTAAATACCGAAGTTGGCCAACGAAGTCACGCGCGACTTTGTGAACAACTTACTTTGGCTCATCAGAGCCCATACATTCTAATACTGTATGGAGACGGATCTCCGTACAGTATTATTCCGAAGTTATGAATGAAGCGACTTCAGAAGTAACATCTGAAGCTCGCTTCGCTCATCACTAATAGCAACCAATCAGATTGATTAATTCTTTCATTTTCCAATAGAGATCTGAAAAATGAAAGGTAAAATCTGATTGGCTTTAATGGGCAACTAAGCCAGTTTCCCTTTGCACCAGTTTTTGATAAATATCCCCCAAAACAGATTGGAGTATAATTTTATTCAGCCAACTTGGAATACACTGAAAAGAAAATTAAAATGGCCAATAGGCCAAACTCACTGATACAAGGATAATATACAAATTCACTAAAGCGCAGAGCTAGCTCCCTATAGTATGTGATGGAGACTGTATACATGCAGACCACCCTCTCACAACTATCATTCATGAGTGGGTGGATACTCAGTACCGCAAATGCACATGAACAAGGCTTCTGTGAGGTGCCAGCCAAACGATTACC
Source organism: Bufo bufo (assembly GCF_905171765.1). Taxonomy (NCBI): domain Eukaryota; kingdom Metazoa; phylum Chordata; class Amphibia; order Anura; family Bufonidae; genus Bufo; species Bufo bufo. The sequence goes on from NC_053389.1 coordinate 483,262,688, forward strand.
TGGCTTACAGCCTGTTGTTGATGTCCATATACTATTAGATTAGGCAGGCTTTTCCAAAACCTCTAAACACACCCCACAGGTACTGACACCCCAATCATTGCACCTATGGTATAGCACTTACAAGTAGAGATGAGGGAATCAATTCATACAAATCAATTTGTCTCGTCAAGCAGAGTTGAGCCGTGACGGGTGTCCCTGAAGGTGAGGACACACCCCTGCCTCTTCATTGAAAAGGCTAGACATCTCAGCGGGCCCTGGCAGTCTCACGCCTGCACTGCTGCTCCACATAGCGGTGCATGTGCAGAGGCTCTACATCCACATATGGATGGCCTCAGTTCCCTCCATAGGGTTAAATGGAAGTCATTTGTGCCACCGTAATGATGAGATTTCTTGATGTCAAGCTAAAGCCTGCTTGACTTGCCTGTTTCATAATCGTACATTGATCTTTTGTATTCCAAAATAAAAATCACAGTTTAATCTATAATAAAATCCAACCTTTGCTTCATCCAAAACATTTTATAAACACATTAAAAAAAAACTTGTGTCACTGAAATAAAATGTGCAGCGAGTTGGGTCCACAGGAGAAACACATGAGGCTCACGGTGGGCTGATGGGGGTAGTAGTTCATGTACTCACGGTTAGCAGAGCCTCCCTGGGCCGGCAGTGCAGTGGATGGGAAGACAGCACTAAATCCTCCGGGGCACTCTCTATTGCAGGGAACACCAGCCAAACACCAGCCAAATGGAAGTTGAGGTGCCCTTGTTAGTGTAGATGTTTAAGGTGCTTTGGTGGCTGGGCCCTGTGTTCGTGACGCCAGCACCGTAAGTTGCAAAGGTTAAGTGTAGTAGTAGTAATGAAGAGTCAGTTGTTGTAAAACAACTAAACATTTACTTGAATCAATATTCTCAAGGCAGATGTTACAATCCATCAATAACTTGCATTCGTATGGCACCAGTAATGATTCAGATGTTAAGGTAATTGTAATCCTTATATCAGGTTTAGACATGTGTCAATGGAGGGATTTTCTAATGCTGGTACTTGACAGGCAAAGAGTGAGTATATTTACTTTAAGTCCCTACTATAGCACTCTGGTACTAAATATGCTGTTTTCTACTTATCTTGAGCTATCCAATAAGGGCGTTCTCCCTCATGGCAGGCATCAGTCTTCTGCTACATTATTTGCAGGATGCTCTCCTGAAGTAATCAGGTTTTTAGGTTTCCGTTATATCCCGGAAGGCTTCTAGTGAATGGACAATTCTGTGCACTAATTATCATTTCGTGTCTCTGCACTTGCAAAGTTGCTCTCAGGCACTTGTACTGGTCAGGTCCATATTCTAGACTCAGCTGTAACCCTCACTAGGCTTGCTTCATATTTAGACATAGACTTATGGTCTTGTGCTTGGCTGCTGTAGATAAATGTTCGCTGTACTCCCTTAGCCTGGCCATGACCAAGGGGTAGAAATAGCAGACTACATGGTGGACAATGCCTGTTTCTCTCCTTCATACTCACTGTACTAACTAACCACTTCCTCTTTACAGTCCACTCTGTACTAAACACACCCAAGCTATATATATTATGTGGTGCCAGCACCACCTATGGGCAAATGGGTGAAATGACAATGCCAGCCCGATAATAGGAAATACCATACAATGCAAATACATAGGCAGATGTTTAAAGTGTCCCTTTTACACACATATGTGGGAACATGGAAATGTTAAAGCGATATGGATCAGCTGCCATCCATAACTATAACTGCCACAACTACATTCCCCTAACAAAGGATCTTATTATTTGCTTTCCTCCATCTCTTTTGCTTAGAAGTTGAATAAGACAGACACAATGTCCTGACAGTGCACAGTGTAATTAAAGTCGCTTGCTTTGACAGTAGGTTACCATAAATGTTTCTGAATCAAGGTGAGAAGAGACGCCTACTTCACAGATGAAAATGGAAAAGTCAGGAAATTCAGCTTCTCATTTTCCTCTCATAAAAGTGAATAATGCTTGGTGTCAAGAGCTAAAGGCAGCCGGATCATTTTCTTCCAGCTCTATGACAGAGGCACTTCATACATTCAACTCCGAAATTCATGTATAATTTGGGGTTATTTGTTTAAAACGAGCATCGGTAATCCATCTCAATCACATTGTTAATCTAGTAATGAGAAACTTAGTTAATCAAGCCTACATAACGAGGCAAGAAAAATGGATGCAGTCAAGCACCTTTGTCATATTAATGAAGATTATTATACATGGAAGACTTGCCAGAAATGCACACATTACAAAATAAATAAATTAAAGGAAGTGTAATCGGCATGATAATTGGCAGGAGAAAAGCAGGCTAATATGAAATATCTAAGAGGAAAGAAGAGTTGGCATTCAAAGTACTTTTTCCATTGGCATGATTTTGCAGAATATATTATGGGATTGCAGTTCACCAATATAATGTTATTAACTTTGTTGCTCCTGTCAGCTGCTGTAGGCATCCAGAATCCAGAACAGAATTCTTGCGTTCTCCGCTCTCCGCAAGTATGCTTCCGCCATTCTTTTTAAAGAGGTTGTATGAAACTGGAAAAAAGTGAGCAGGATACATATGTTTAGAGTCAAAGATAAGACCAGATACCAATTATTAAAACAGGAATATCTTTCCAAAGTTTGCATCTGGTAATATGCTGGTCTCTGTGCAACCTGGCCTACAGCAATGACGTCTTGTCTCATGTAACCACTGCAGCCTTTGATTGTTTGCAGTGGTCTTATGGGATGAAATGTCATTGCAGGAGTCCAGGTTGTATATAAACTGGCATGGGACCAGGCAAAGAAGCTAGGGAAGGGAAGTACCAGAGGAGGTGCAGATTTCAATACGAGATTCACACGGCCGGTGCATGTGCATTGCAGACCGCAATTTGCAGTCTACAGCATGGGCATGGATGGCTTATGCCTTATCTTTATGTGAATGAGCAATTAGGCTGAGTTCACACTTCAGTTATTTCATCAGTTACAGTATTTCCATCAGTTAGTAGTGAAGCCTACTTGGAGATAAGGTATAATGGAAAGATCTGTACCTGTTCTCTGTTTATGACCTGCACATGGTTTTGGCTCACAATTAGAGTTGAGCGAACCCGAACTGTAAAGTTCGGGTTCGTACCGAACTTTAGGGTTTTCGGCACCCGGACCTGAACTTTTACGTAAAAGTTCGGGTTTGGTGTTTGGCGATTTTTATGGCGCTTTTTGAAAGGCTGCAAAGCAGCCAATCAACAAGCATCATACTACTTGCCCCAAAAGGCCATCACAGCCATGCCTACTATTGGCATGGCTGTAATTGGCCAACTGCATCATGTGACCCGGCCTCTATTTAAGATGGAGTCACGTAGCGCCACCCGTCACTCTGCTCAGATTAGTGTAGGGAGAGGCTTCAGCTGCTGTGAGGGAGAGATCAGGGAGAAATCTTATCAAGAACTGGTTTATGTAATCAGCGATCTAGAGAAAAAGTGTTTTGTGGGTGCAGTGCACAATTTTTTTAAGCCTGCCCTGAACCAACTACTGCTGAAAACGAACTTTTTTTTCTTCAGTTAGTCAATATCAATACATGATCGGCAGCCATTTTATGCAATGATAGTGCACCAGCATAGGCTATCTGCAAGTCCAGAAATACAGCTTTGGCATACTGGGGTGAAAAAACCCTCTAATATACTGCACATCTAGGATTAGACAAGCATAAGTGACTGTCAAATTTTGGACAGAAATACATCTTTTTGGTTAGGGTGAAAAACCCCTCTAATATACTGCACATCTGGGATTACACGTGCATAAGTCACTGTCACATTTAGGACAGAAATACAGCTTTTTGGTTAGGGTGAAAAAACCCTCTAATATACTGCACATCTGGGATTACACGTGCATAAGCCACTGTCACATTTAGGCCATAAATACGGCTTTGGCATACTGGGGTGAAAAAACCCTCTAATATACACTGCGTGCAGAATTATAAGGTAAATTAGTATTTTGACCACATCATCCTCTTTATGCATGTTGTCTTACTCCAAGCTGTATAGGCTCAAAAGCCTACTACCAATTAAGCATATTAGGTGATGTGCATCTCTGTAATGAGAAGGGGTGTGGTCTAATAACATCAACACCCTATATTAGGTGTGCATAATTATTAGGCAACTTCCTTTCCTTTGGCAAAATGGGTCAAAAGAAGGACTTGACAGGCTCAGAAACGTCAAAAATAGTGAGATATCTTGCAGAGGGATGCAGCACTCTTAAAATTGCAAAGCTTCTGAAGCGTGATCATCGAACAATCAAGCGTTTCATTCAAAATAGTCAACAGGGTCGCAAGAAGCGTGTGGAAAAACCAAGGCGCAAAATAACTGCCCATGAACTGAGAAAAGTCAAGCGTGCAGCTGCCAAGATGCCACTTGCCACCAGTTTGGCCATATTTCAGAGCTGCAACATCACTGGAGTGCCCAAAAGCACAAGGTGTGCAATACTCAGAGACATGGCCAAGGTAAGAAAGACTGAAAGACGACCACCACTGAACAAGACACACAAGCTGAAACGTCAAGACTGGGCCAAGAAATATCTCAAGACTGATTTTTCTAAGGTTTTATGGACTGATGAAATGAGAGTGAGTCTTGATGGGCCAGATGGATGGGCCCGTGGCTGGATTGGTAAAGGGCAGAGAGCTCCAGTCCGACTCAGACGCCAGCAAGGTGGAGGTGGAGTACTGGTTTGGGCTGGTATCATCAAAGATGAGCTTGTGGGGCCTTTTCGGGTTGAGGATGGAGTCAAGCTCAACTCCCAGTCCTACTGCCAGTTTCTGGAAGACACCTTCTTCAAGCAGTGGTACAGGAAGAAGTCTGCATCCTTCAAGAAAAACATGATTTTCATGCAGGACAATGCTCCATCACACGCGTTCAAGTACTCCACAGCGTGGCTGGCAAGAAAGGGTATAAAAGAAGAAAATCTAATGACATGGCCTCCTTGTTCACCTGATCTGAACCCCATTGAGAACCTGTGGTCCATCATCAAATGTGAGATTTACAAGGAGGGAAAACAGTACATCTCTCTGAACAGTCTCTGGGAGGCTGTGGTTGCTGCTGCACGCAATGTTGATGGTGAACAGATCAAAACACTGACAGAATCCATGGATGGCAGGCTTTTGAGTGTCCTTGCAAAGAAAGGTGGCTATATTGGTCACTGATTTGTTTTTGTTTTGTTTTTGAATGTCAGAAATGTATATTTGTGAATGTTGAGATGTTATATTGGTTTCACTGGTAAAAATAAATAATTGAAATGGGTATATATTTGTTTTTTGTTAAGTTGCCTAATAATTATGCACAGTAATAGTCACCTGAACACACAGATATCCCCCTAAAATAGCTAAAACTAAAAACAAACTAAAAAGTACTTCCAAAAATATTCAGCTTTGATATTAATGAGTTTTTTGGGTTCATTGAGAACATGGTTGTTGTTCAATAATAAAATTAATCCTCAAAAATACAACTTGCCTAATAATTCTGCACTCCCTGTACTGCACATCTGTGATTACACGTGCATAAGTCACTGTCACATTTAGGACAGAAATGCAGCTTTTTGGTTAGGGTGAAAAAACCCTCTAATATACTGCAGATCTGGGATTACACGTGCATAAGTCACTGTCACATTTAGGACAGAAATACAGCTTTTTGGTTAGGGTGAAAAAAGTCTCTAATATACTGCACATCTGTGATTACACGTGCATAAGTCACTGTCACATTTTGTCACGACCATGGTCATGGTCGCGACTCCTTGAGCCGCATTCAGTTGCCCGCAGTCTGCTCTTGTTGTCAACCACAGGTGAGGGCTGTTAGTATGTTGCCTCACGTGTGGTTGCCGTTGGCAACATGAGGTTGTGGGCAGTGGAGCAGCCTGAGCTGGTTGCTAGGCGGTCAGCTGTCTATGCATGCGTTTGCATCAGGCAACGTGTTTGTATGTGTGCACTTTCTTTGTTTGGTATGCACGGGATTAAGTTGTATGTGCACTTCCCCTTTAAGTGGCTACCTTACCTTGTCTGGTATTGGAAGGGTTGATTCCCTTCCTAGTGTGTGTCTGTGTGCGTGTGGCTGCTGGGCTATTTAGCTTCTGCTGGATGCCTGAAGCAGAGGGGTACTCCAGCCATGCTGTATGCTGGAGTCATCCTCCTGGTCTTCTTATGCCATCTATTCAGTGAGGGCCACCCTTGTGGTCATAGACGTTAAGATGTTAAGAATATGTTAAGATGTTAACTTTATGTTCTTGTGGTGTCTCACCTTTTGCAGCTATGTTTTCCTGGGTTCCTGTGTGATGTGTGGTGTGTGTTGTGTCCTTTTATGTTGGTGTGGACATCAGCACTTATGCACGGGTTCCAGGCTGTGTGTCTGTGGCAGCTAGGTGTGGTACTAGTTTCACTTACCTGCCATTGCCATATGCTGTATATGTTCCCCTTTCTTTGCAGCTTGGTCAGTGAGACTCCTGTTCGTCCGTGTCTAGGAGGAACAGGTCGTCTTACCATGCTCTTAGTCCAGGGATCTCCTGAGGGCTAGTAGGGACCCGAGGTTCCGGAGTATGAGCCCTCCTACCATCTGGGTTGGCTCATACGGTTAGGAGTCAGGGTCAGAGTTAGGGACGCATTAGGAGGTGACATGCTCCCTGATTCCTGTCCTGGCCTAGCAGCTTCCCATTATCTCTTAAACATCGAACGGCGGGGGGTTTCCCCCACTCTCTGCCGTGACACATTTAGGTCATAAATACGGCTTTGGCATACTGGGGTGAAAAAACCCTCTAATATACTGCACATCTGGGATTACACGTGCATAAGTGACTGTCACATTTAGGACAGAAATACAGCTTTTTGGTTAGGGTGAAAAACCCCTCTAATATACTGCACATCTGGGATTACACGTGCATAAGTCACTGTCACATTTAGGACAGAAATACAGCTTTTTGGTTAGGGTGAAAAAAAACCTCTAATATACTGCACATCTGTGATTACACGTGCATAAGTGAGTGTCACATTTAGGCCATAAATACGGCTTTGGCATACTGGGGTGAAAAAACCCTCTAATATACTGCACATCTGGGATTACACGTGCATAAGTGACTGTCACATTTAGGACAGAAATACAGCTTTTTGGTTAGGGTGAAAAAACCCTCTATTATACTGCACATCTGGGATTACACGTTCATAAATCACTGTCACATTTAGGACAGAAATACAGCTTTTTGGTTAGGGTGAAAAAACCCTCTAATATACTGCACATCTGTGATTACACGTGCATAAGTCACTGTCACATTTAGGCCTGAAATACGGCTTTGGCATACTGGGGTAAAAAATAAAACCTCTAATATACTGCACATCTGGGATTACACGTGCATAAATGGCTGTCACATTTAGGACAGAAATACAGCTTTTTGGTTAGGGTGAAAAAACCCTCTAATATACTGCACATCTGTGATTACACGTGCATAAGTGAGTGTCACATTTAGGCCATAAATACGGCTTTGGCATACTGGGGTGAAAAAAGCCTCTAATATACTGCACATCTGGGATTACACGTATATAAGTCACTGTCACATTTAGGACAGAAATACAGCTTTTTGGTTAGGGTGAAAAAACCCTCTAATATACTGCACATCTGGGATTAGACAAGCATCAGTGACTGTCACATTTAGGCCAGAAAAACAGCTTTTTGGTTACTGGGGTGAAAACACCCTCTAATATATTGCACATCTGGGATAAGACGTGCCATAAGTGAGTGTCACATTTAGGCCACAAATACCGCTGTCATATAGAGTTTAAAAATAAAAAATAGAGTGCAATACCCTACATCAAGGTTTATATTGGCGGTTAATTATTTTTAACATACTTAACCACTTTTTACTTTGCTTTGTGAACACTAACTATGAGGCAAACATCTAATAAGAGACGCGGCCATGGTCGTAATGGTGGTGTTGGTGGAGCCTCTGGTGCAGGGAGAGGACGTGGCCATTCTGCCACAGCTACACATTCTACTGAACCTACTTCCTCAGGTCCCAGTAGCCGCAAGAATCTACAGCGATTTTTGGTCGGGCCTAATGTCGTTCTAAGGATGGTAAGGCCTGAGCAAGTACAGGCGCTAGTTAATTGGGTGGCCGACAGTGGATACAGCACGTTCACATTATCTCCCACCCAGTCTTCTGCAGAAAGCGCACAGGTGGCGCCTGAAACCCATGTCCATCAGTCTGTCACATAACCCCCGTGCATATCGGGGAACCTGTCTGATCCTCAAGTCATGCAGCAGTCTCTTATGCTGTTTGAAGACTCTGCTGGCAGGGTTTCCCAAGGGCATCCACCTAGCCCTTCCCCAGGGATGGAAGACATTGAATGCACTGACGCACAATCACTTATGTTTCCTGATGAGGACATGGGAATACTACCTCAGCACGTCTCTGATGATGACGAAACACAGGTGCCAACTGCTGCGTCTTTCTGCAGTGTGCAGACCGAAAAGGAGGTCAGGGAGGAAGACAGGGTGGAAGACGATGCAGGGGACGATGAGGTCCTAGACTCCACATGGAATGAAGGTCGTGCCACTGACTTTCAGGGATCGGAGGAAGAGGCAGTGGTGAGACCGAGCCAACAGCGTAGCAAAAGCGGGAGCAGGGTGCAAAAGCAGAGCAGCCGTTGCCAAAACAGTTCGCCTGCTACTGGCCACCGTCACCAGGGACCGAGCACACCAAAGGCAGCTTCAAGGAGTTCCCTGGCATGGCACTTCTTCACACAATGTGCTGACGACAAAACCCAGGGGGTTTGCACGCTCTGCCATCAGAGCCTGAAGCGAGGCATTAACGTTCTGAACCTTAGCACAACCTGCATGACCAGGCATCTACATGCGAGACACGGGCTGCAGTGGAGTAAGCACCTTTAAAACCAAGAAAGGGCTCAGGCCCCTCCTGCTCCCTCTTCTGCTGCTGCCTCGGCCTCTTCCTCCGCCTCTGGAGGAATGTTGGCACCTGCCGCCCAGCAAACAGAGGATGTGCCACCAACAACATCACCTCCGTCATCAAGCATCTCCACCATGTCACACGGAAGCGTTTAGCTCTCCATCTCAAAAACCTTTGATAGAAAGCGTAAATTCCCACCGGCGGCTGGGCCCCAGGTGGAGAGCTGTTTGGTGCACGTCCTTTCGCCGCCAAGGATCACAGGGCATCATTCTTTGCCTCCTTTTGACTCCTCTTCCTACTCGGCTTCCTCCGCCTCTTCTACCACCTCCTCATCCGGTCAGCGACAGACCTTCACCACCAACTTCAGCACAGCCAGAGGAAAATGTCAGCAGGCCATTTTGAAACTGATGTGTTTGGGGGACAGGCCCCACACTGCGCAGGAGTTGTGGCGGGGTATAGAACAACAGACCGATGAGTGGTTGCTGCCAGTGAGCTTCAAGCCTGGCCTGGTGGTGTGTGATAATGGGTGAAATCTCGTTGCAGCTCTAGGACTAGCCGGTTTGACGCACATCCCTTGCCTGGCGCATGTGCTGAATTTGGTCGTGCAGAAATTCATTCACAACTACCCCGACATGTCAGAGCTGCAGCATAAATTGCGGGCCGTCTGTGCGCGCTTCCGGCATTCTCATCCTGCCGCCGCTCGGCTGTCTGCTCTACAGCGTAACTTCGGCCTTCCCGCTCACCGCCTCATATGCGACGTGCCCACCAGGTGGAACTCCACCTTGCACATGCTGGAGAGACTGTGCGAGCAGCAGAAGGCCATAATGGAGTTTCAGCTGCAGCACGCACGGGTGAGTCGCACTGCGGAACAGCACCACTTCACAACCAATGACTGGGCCTCCATGCAAGACCTGTGTGCCCTGTTGCGCTGTTTCGAGTTCTCCACCAACATGGCCAGTGGCGATGACGCCATTATCAGCGTTACAATACCCCTTCTATGTCTCCTTGAGAAAACACTTAGGGCGATGATGGATGTGGCCCAGAACGAGGAGGAGGAAGAGGGGTCATCTCTAACACTTTCAGGCCAGTCTTTTAGAAGTGGCTAAGAAAGAGGATTTTTGCAACAGCAGAGGCCAGGTACAAATTTGGCCAGCCAGGGCCCACTACTGGAGGATGGGGAGGAGAAGGAGGAGGATGGGGATGAAGCATGTTCACAGCGGGGTGGCATCCAACGCAGCTCGGGCCCATCACTGGTGCGTGGCTGGGGGGATATGGAGGACGCAGACGATACGCCTCCCACAGAGGACAGCTTTTCCTTACCTCTGGGCAGCCTGGCACACATGAGCGACTTCATGCTGCAGTGCCTACGCAACAACTGCAGAGTTGCCCACATTTTAATGTGTGCTGATTACTGGGTGGCCACCCTGCTGGATCCCCATTACAAAGACAATGTGCCGTCCTTAATTCCCTCACTGGAGCGTGATCAGAAGATGCGCGACTACAGGCGCACGCTGGTAGAGGCGCTCCTGAGAGCATTCCCGACTGACGCCGGGGGACAAGTGGAAGCACAAGGGGAAGGCAGGGGAGGAGGAAGAGGTCGCCAACGCAGCTGTGTCAGCGCCAGCACCTCAGAAGGCAGGGTTATCATGGCCGACATGTGGAAAAGCTTTGTCACCTCGCCGCAACAACCGATCCCAACTGCTGATATGGAGCGTGTTAGCAGGAGGCAGCATTTGAACAACATGGTGGAACAGTACCTGTGCACACGACTACACATACTGAGTGATGGTTCTGCCCCATTCAACTTCTGGGTCTCCAAATTGTCCACATGGCCAGAGCTTGCCCTGTATGCCTTGGAGGTGCTGGCCTGCCCTGCAGCCAGTGTACTCTCTGAACGTGTATTTAGCACGACAGGAGGCGTCATTACAGACAGACGCAGCCGCCTATCCACAGCCAACGTGGACAAGCTCACGTTCATTAAAATGAACCAGGCTTGGATCCTACATGACTTGTCTGTACCTTGTGCAGAATAGACATTTATACCACCATCAAACATACATTCTTGTACTCAAGTCAAGTGCAATGATTCTTTGTTTTATTTATTTTTTTATTTGTCCCAATATTTTGGGGGCTACCTATCCCAATAAAAAAAAACATTGTTGGCTACCTGTTCCTCCTCCATTGCTGCCTCCACCTACATCACCACATTCACCGCCTCCTCAACCTCAGACTCCATTTCCACCTCCTTCTCTGAGTTGCAGAATAATAATTTGTAATTTTTAGTTATTTTATTTCATTTTAAGTTATTTCCCTATCCACATTTGTTTGCAGAGCAGTTGCCATCCTCTTAAGCACATTTTACTGCCTTTTACATCCCTCTAGCCTTTTCAAGGACTATTTTAGAGCCATTTTAATTTTAAAAAAGTGCCAATTTTAGCGCCCTAAATTGAAAAAATTCTTATTTTCATTGTCGGGTGACATTTTATCATTTTTGGCGTATATAAACCCCTGCTGTGCCTGGGTGACAGGGGCCTAAATCTCTCAAAATTCTCTGTTGTATTGCTGGGTGACATGAACCCCCTTTTGCCGTGAATGAACCCCTGCTGGGCCTGGGTGACAGGTGCCTAAATCTCTCAAAATCCTCTGTTGTATTGCTGGGTGACATGAACCCCCTCATGCCGTGAATGAACCCGTGCTCTGCATTGCTGACAGGGGCCTAAATCTCTCAAAATCCTCTGTTGTATTGCTGGGTGACATGATCCCCCATTTGCCGTGACTTTACCCCTGCTGTGCCTGGGTGACAGGGGCCTAAATCTCTCAAAATGCTCTGTTGTATTGCTGGGTGACATGAACCCCCTTTTGCCGTGAATGAACCCCTGCTCTGCATTGCTGACAGGGGCCTAAATCTCTCAAAATTCTCTGTTCTATTGCTGGGTGACATGAACCCCCTTTTGCCGTGAATGAACCCCTGCTCTGCATTGCTGACAGGGAACTAAATTTAGTGAAAACATCTGTTACTGATCGGAAGATGCGCGACTACAAGCGCAAGCGGATGATAGCATTCCCACCTGACAGCGGGGGCACAGTTGAAGCACAAGGCGAAGGCAGAGGAGGAGGAAGAGGTCGCCAACGCAGCTGGGGCACCACCACACCTGAGAAGGCAGGGTTAGCATGGCCAAAATGTGGAAAAGCTTTGTCAGCCTTGGAGGTGCTGACCTGCCCTGCAGCCAGTGTATAGTGTGAACGTGTGTTTAGCACGGCAGAGAGCATTATCACAGGCCACAGCCAATGTGGACAAGCTTACGTTTATTAAAATGAACCAGGCATGGATCCCACAGGACTTGTCCATACCTTGTGCAGAATAGACATTTATACCAGCCTCAGCCATCAATTCTTGTACTCAAGTGCACTAATTCTTAGTTTTATTTTGTTATATGT